>NC_090748.1:23467179-23477179 GCF_036898095.1 Palaemon carinicauda | reverse complement strand
AATATAACTGTATTTCATCTATACCCATAGCTAAAGCTAAATTTAGACTTTATATTAGTATTTCAGAAATAGATTAAAAATAGTTTTGAATCAAAACGAGTAAGTAAAAAATATGTAAGGAATTAGCAAAAGCGACCTCAGGAAAATGGGACCAAACAAAGGAAAAATCAAAGCAATAATCAAAATAATTACCTTATTTTGAGCATGGTAGTATTGACAATAGGCATGAAAAGATTCATGAAGAAAGTTGCAAGTATGTATGGCTTGATGGAGCTGCTCAAATCGATAAGTTAGGAAATTATGTTCTTTCAGTATCCATAAGAAGTACCTTGTATAGGAGAATTTATTCAGTTACGAAACATAAATTCGGTAAAGAGTCTATGTAAATAGTTCTTCAAATAAGTGATTCGAGGAGGTTTATCATCAATGCCTTTTTTTAGATTGAAAAGCCTAACCAATCTCTCTCTAGTAATTTTGTGGTTCTTCTCGTTGTCATAAAACTTTAAGCAGTTAGATTTTTTTTAAACAAACACTTCTGCTATATAATCAAATTTCTTTTGTCTACTGGCCTATTGTAGATTGAATGAACTCCGCATGAAAGGAGCTATCCTAAATGGAGTATATTTCTATATTGACGAATATTTGTTGGTCAGTGAAGCCTGATGTGGAAGTAATATGATATTCTACGGGTAATAAACATTTCCTCTTGGAAATGGATCTTCAAAGAAACATATTTATTTATTCGTTGATTATTTTAAGCCTTAAATTTTAGAAAATGGATGATTGCTTTTATTTGCACGAAACAAAATAGTTTGGATGCTTGGGAAATAACTATCTCATATGAGATTTTTTTTCTCTCTCTCTCTCTCTTTTTTTTGTTTGCTTTTCTATATAGGAAGTATTTTTGTACAATATCAATTGCATTATTGCGATGTAATGACTGAAGACATTTTTTGTTGAAACTTCGATGAGAATCAGAGGTAGGAGATTGCCAGTGGGTTGTTTCCGTCCAGTTTTTTTTCGGAGTTTGCATGTTTACTTTGTTTAAAAAACTTAGTCCCGAATATCGTCTTTTATTTGCTCACTGTGTAGGCTGTATTAGCTATTTCATAACGTTAACTATTATTTGCGTTTAGATCTTCTGGAACTACATAATTCATCATGTAGTACTATCTATGCAAGTTAATTATAATATTCTTTGAGTATCTTTAAACAGGCTTAGCATTACCAAAATTATAACAAAATTTCAACACCAACCAATAATAATCAAAACCCCACTTGTCGTTAGACCGTGACAAGCTAAACCTAGACGCAGGTTCAACTTGCCAATGCAAAATGGAAGCTTTGAGTCAGACCTTGAGACTAAGATATGACTTCCAATCACCGGTTTTGGAAGTTTGCAAAAAAACCATTCATAGAGGTTGTAGGAAAAGCTTTATAATAGGTATAAATGAATAATCAATAAAGCAGTACATGAAATAAACTCAACCATATAACGAAGACCCCTATACTAATAGTACTGTGGAAGTTTGAGAAGCTATTCTGGCCTCAATTAATAACAGAAGAATAGGTTGCTGGCACAAAGTCTTTGCTTCCATGAACATGATCCATAACAACAAAATAGCCTGAACAACTACTGATACACTAAATTCGGAAAAGAAGCTTCAACCTAAATTATCTGTCGTAACCACAAACAAGACATCGCAACAACTACTGCTGAACTGCGTGCCTTACAACAAAGAGTAGGGTTAACTAAAAAAAAACGAAAAAGGACATGGACTGCACAACCCATGATAACGACGACGACTTGTTACTAGGTATTAGAGGGTAAAAATATTGATAAGTGGAATGTAGAAGGAAAAGAAGCCTCAACCTAGATTACCTGCCGTAACCACTAACAAGATATCACATCAACTGCTTCTGAAAAGCATGCCTCACAGCAAAGAGCAGGGTTACCTGAAGAAAATGAGAAAGGACATGGACCGCATAATACGTGACAGCGAAAACGACTTGTTAGTAGGTATTAGAGGGTAAAATTATTGATAAGTGGAATGTAGAAGGAAGGGTACAGTGAACAAATTGAATCAGAATAAAAATAAACTGACCATCTGCTAAAACAAATTGGTAAAGGGATAAAAACGTTTGAATTAAGTAGTCTTTCAAGGAAATAAATACAAAGAAAAGCTACTGGTATAGAAGTCAAAACAACAAAAATAACATTTCGTAAACAAAACAGAAGCATGGCTTCTGTTGCTATTAAATTCCTGTGCAACGATTAACCAAATCCTAAAGATTTATGAAAAGAGAGAATAATCACCAAGCTGAAACCTGGGAAAGACCCATCATCCCCCAAAAGCTATTGACCATTATCCTAACTGTGTATACTGTACAAATTATGAAAACAAATGATGTTAGTTCGTATACAGTCAACTGTCGAAAAAGAGCTGTCAACAGATCATGCTGGCTTGAGACCAGGTTGAGACCACGGCAGCCAGGTATTAAACCTGATGATATACATTGAGAATAGGTTTAAGAAGGAGAAAATCACCAGTTCAATCTTTGCTGTCGACCTTACGGAGAAATGTGGCAATATAAACCATAGAGCACTCCAGAAGATGGTTCAAACTATACAGAATACCAGCATAGTCCACATTATTGAATAATTGTTCACAAATCAGCGTTTCTTTGTAAGATTCGGTGACAGATAAAGTAGATGGAGTATTCGCAACAACAGGTCAGTGCTGGCGCCAAAGCTATTTAACATCTAAGCTAATGAAGAGCGGCAGTACCAGGACATCCACAGGTACTAATAAACAATCGATCTGCACATTTTCTCACAATTAGACTCCTTCACCACCATCGTAAAAGGACTGTCTAGTGTCTTGACTACACTTTACATTCTACAGTGAGTGGCAGATCAATACCATTCCCAGCAAAACACAGGTGTGTGCCTTCCCCTTGGGCAATTACCAGGCAAACAAAAGACTAAAGATCCAATGGGCTGACAAAAATCTGGAGAAACCTACCAAACCAAACTTTAAGTAAACATGAAGTACGAACTAGGAGCAACCTCCTCAGCAAACTTGCTAACACCATCTGGGAAAAAGATGTTGATAACTAGCACTAACACTCTGCTTCTCTCCTACAGAGTACAATGTACCAGTGTGGGCAAAATCATGCCATATGCATAAGGTAGACACAGAGATGAATACTGGTGACCTAAAATCCACACCTCTACCATCTTTATATAGAATAGCTGGTATCCGACCACCCCATATCCGACGAGAAACGCTAGCAAAAACTGAAAAGAAGTAATATATAAATGACCCTAAAAATCCACCCCACAATCATCAGGAAGGAAGACGAAAACTGAAATCTTGAATAAGCTTCAAAACAGTGGACGGACTAGAACCCATCCTAGCAGTTGCTCACAAGCTACATAAATGTAAGTAAAAGGACCTATGGCCAGCCAATAAGGCACTTTCCAGTCCAAATGAAGGCCCGCAAAGTGGAACAATACTCACCAGGAAGGACTCGGTAGCCCTAAAGTATATCGGCTTGTGTATAAAAGCCATATTTTCATATAAAATCTTGGCAACAAGTTTTATTATCATCTAAATACATCATCAAACAGGGAAAATTATGTTGCCAGTTTTTCTGTGTGGTCCCAGACTGATTTTCAGCATCAACAAATAATATCGTAAAAATTCCGCAAAAATAACATATTTTCAAATTATTTACAGTGTGTAACAATTTTAAATGGCCATAATTATACAGTTTTGGAAAATATGTGATAAAGACTAATAGTGTGTGACTATTTTGTACTTATGGTATAAATGTTCACCAAAAGATTCTGCTTCTAGCAACTTAACAAGTAATTCTTATTGCAAAAGAATAACACAAATGTTAATGATCCGCTGTTTCAAGTTACAGCCACAAATGTCCATGACGTCAGTCCTCTTCAATATCCTGGCTATCTGTGATAGGATTAGTGTTCTGGCATGTTTCATCTCCTGTACAGTTGCACAATTCAGTGCACACAAGATTATTTTGTCTGCAAGAGCATCTGCGCGAACACTTGTTGGCTGAATCGATGTTAGTGGATCCGCAGTTGCATCGAATTAGTTGAAGAACTGCTTCTGGAGCTGGTGCTTCCTTTAAGAGCAGTGGCATCAGTTTGTCATGTTGCATTTGCCATCCGAGCATGAGAGGATTTGGTATGACTGGATTTAAGACCAGGTCTTGTGACCAAACACTTGCTTGAATATGTGCGCGTCGGATGTGCTCGAGCCAAGCTCCATGTGTAGGTGGTAACATGTCTACTCCTTGGTCAGATCTCAGCCTTTTGAAGAGGTACCACCCGAGATTCTTTGCCTTGGGGATATGGAGTTGCTTAGGACAGAGGAGTGAGCATAAGAATTCTTCACACCCTTCGACCACACTATCTGATGGTTCGGCCCCTTCTCCAAGCCCATTCAGTGCAGCAAGTACAGTTGAACTGGCATTAAGGAAAGCTTTGAAGCATCCTTTTTTTCCTTTGCCTTGTATATGCCCAGTTGTATCGCATCCAGTCAGTGCATGCCATTTGATCAAAGCTGATGCTTTGTCGGAACCAAGCTTGTCATAGATGGGTTTCAGCTGGATGATGCGACGGCGTTCTCCGGTGCCCATGATCATTGCTGGTCGCGTACCAAGCATTGGCAACCTACGAAGAGCCAAGAGCAGAACATCAGTGTCCTGTGAGTATATGTGGACTTCAAATCCTGTTCCTGCTACTTCTACAGCGTGTAATATCATCAGAGTGTCAGCTTCTTCGTGAATGCTTACACCTGTAGATACATGACATTCAGAGTTTGTCATAATGCTGCTGCGTGTCACGGTTACTAGGTTCTTGGTAGTACTCTGGTTGATGAGTTGTTGTGCCAGGTAGAAAGTGAGTGAATCCTTTGTCTCATTGCTTGCAAGAAATGTACCTTTGTCTTTGATACAAGTTGCATCTTCTACAATGTAGGAATTGATTCCCTTGGACTTGCCTCTGCGGCTCTCCCTTGTGCCCTCCTTGAGTGAAGATACTATGGTGTAATTATCAAAGATGATCCTCACTTGGCCATAACCTCTAGCTTTTGAGTCAATCAACTTGACATATGATGTGCCTAAATCCTTGCAGTTTTTGACGTTCTTGACAGCCATCAACTCATGCAATACAGCCATGCCATCAACTACAAGACAGAAACCCTCGTTTTCATCGTTGGTGCCCTGAGCATTGGTTCCTGGGGTTGTATTGTCATCAGGCTCCAGAAGGTTCTCCAGCAGGTGGATTACCATGCTCTTGTCAGTGGTCGGGTGGATTGCTCCATCTGGTTGCATCAGTAACCTGTTTATGTACACAAACTCGTGGGTGCCAATCACTTCCTCTAAGTTGATGTCATCCCTTGAGGATCGTGCTATCACCAGCATCCTAGCAAACAGTGATGATGTTGCTTTCAGTGTGATCACTTGGGAACCGGCTTTCAGTTTAATTTCCTTGGCAGTTGCTGACCAAGAAAGCAGTTTAACCTTTGTCATCTTGGCCCACAGGTTTCCATTGCCAATCAGACGATCTTCAATGAAACTTCTGTATGCATCCATGCCAATCTGCTCTGTGGACAGAATGCTTTCTTTGATGTTGTCAGGAATGATCTCTTTCGACAGAAGCTTGAACATCCGACCTGTCGTTGCATCACTGGCAGGCCCAGTCTCAGTTCCTTTTGATCCACTAAAGATGTTGCATGGCGACAGTACCTTCTTCAGTTGTGTGATTGCATGTTCCTGGCGACGAACTTTGGCCTGAGAGAGGCAGTGGTGCTGTTGTTGTATTGTAGCACTGTTGGACACTACTGCCAGTTGTTCACTTTCGGAAGCAATGTGTGCCAACTCAGGACCAGTGAGACAGAACTTCAGCAAAGTCTTTGGGTTTGATGTTATTCCAGAGATTTCTCCTTGACCTTTGGTAGATTTATTTTGAAGCTCCATTGCCTGGTCTACTGCAATACGAGTGAACGGGATAGTGTTGCTTGTATTCACTGTGAAGTCACCATTTACAAACTCTTGCCAAATCATTGGATCTGTGGTTTGTATCTCTTGCATTCGAGCTATGTATTTGGGTATGTTCTGCGCATAATCCAATCTATTGTACGCGAAGAAGTAGACACAGCTTTTCTAGTGCTGACAAGTAGAGAAACCAGTTACCCTCACGTGTAGCGCGTTGGAACTGCAGCAGAACCATCACCAGTTTCATGTACATCCGCACCCACTTGTACATTGGATCTTGGTCATGAGCGTCATCATAGTCACAAAGCTGCTTTTCAAGGTTTGTGGACTCCAGCTTCATTGCAAATGTTTGGTGTGCCGTACGGACTTCAAAATTGGCCTTGCATGCGTCGGTCAATTCTTGTGCAGCTGAACGTAGTGAATCACACACTGTCGGGTGGTCATCCAAGAATGCACTAAACTATAGGTCAAAGAGAGCTTGGAGTGTTATTTGGTGAGCTTGAAGAGCCCTATTATGGTGGTTGCCACTGATGATCTGGGCAACAGTAACACTGCTGTATATGTCTGCTTCCTGCCATGCATCATCAATACCGCTCCCCTCAATCGTCCTGCCTAAGCACCTCAAGGAACACAACACTGTGTGGAACCCGCCATGGCATAACACCCATTTGTCCTTGTACTGCGGATCCAGGTATGGGAGTTTTAAAGCTCGTTTATACAGGTCCATATCCATGGTTACCACCAGTTTGTTGTCTGGGCCAGTCACAAGCTCATTCAACCTATACAAGTTCTCCAGAGATGTAACTAAAGTGGACCATTCATGAGCAGGAGCTTTGATGATTGGAAGACCAAAGGCTTGATCAATTACTGCGGGAGCATCTGTAGCTAGTGGCACGTGGGTGAGAGAGTTGTAAGCAGACCAAACAGGCACAAACTGTCTCTTGTTTAAGCTGTCAGTTGTTGGTTGATCTTCGCGTTCATCATTGTCTCCTGGGGATACTTCTGAGCCAAGCTCCTGGACGCCAGGTCTATTAAAGAAGCGTGCCACCATCCACTGTATGTCACTGCTTTGTGATCTCATGTAATACTCGTCATACACCCCAATCTTGTAGCTGTTATAGTGTGGGCTGGTCCTGGGCTTTGGACTGCCTTTTATGTCACATGTAGCCAAGTTGAGTATGGTGGGTGGCACATCATGTAGAGACTCAGACGTTGGACTCTCACTGAACTGCACAGGTTTGACCACTGTTTCGCCTTGACCTGATCGTTGATATATTGCCATTGCCGTTCCATGGAAACTTCCTTTTCCGTCTGGGGTGTCCACTTTTTTGTCGACATTGTCCAGTGAAGCCAGTATCCTCTTATTGCGTAGAAGACCTGGTGGTACATATACACCATACTCTTTGATATTCTTGGCAACAGCATGGGCGATGGTGTCACATATTGTTGTGACTCTATCATATGAAATCCCAGCACCACACATGTTCAGCAGAGACACCGCCTTCTGACTTCGAAAGTTGTGGTACATGTATAACGAGAGTCCTATAGCATAAGGGCTTTCAAACGTATTACGAAATCTGGAGTCAGATGAAAGTGGGATGAGTGCCACTTGTCGGTCTGTCTTGCAAGCCAGTACAATGGATTGAGACAGAACGAGACATGATTTATGCAACAGTTCAGTACGTGTCTCGGTTGTTGCAGCTTTTGCCCCCTTGCAAGATCCATCGCATTAATGTCATTAGTTCAGCTGGAACACCAGCTTCGCCACATCCAACTAAAGAACCATCAAAGGACCACGGTTGTTCTTTTCTGGTCTGTAGCACTGCTTGTCTGCTGTTATGTCTGCTTTCAGGTCTCTCTCCTCCATTGCCTGGTCTATGGCAGACCGACCAGATTCCCTGGAATATATCACTGCGGGCTTCCTTCCTCTGGCATCAGTGATTGTGAAATTGGTAATATTTTGTTCGATTTTTGCTAAGAGGGCCTGTCGTGAGATTTGCTTGTCGGGAATTCGATGGTCGTACATCATGTCAGAGTACAATGCAGCAACATCGGTCAGTGTTATAATGTCTCCATTATCCAAACGCTCTCGTAGTTCGGCGAAAAATTCTATCTCAGCTGATATGAATGCTACTGTGTCTTCATTCGAATGGTCCTTCTTTGTACTGGGTCTTTGGGGATGTTGCAAATAGCGTTGCCAGTGCATCGTATGGCAGCTTTTGTGGTATCTGATGTCCCTATAAAGAAAGTCTCCATCTGCAAGGATGTCGGCCATGTTTTGCTTCCACAAGTCTTTGTCACTGGCATCAACAATTTTTTTGATTGATTGTCCAATGTCTGCACTTCTACATATATGAAGCTCCTCTGGTGTGGATCCTGCCCTGGCGTGTTTTTTGGTGTGTTTGATTTTTTGGCAGTAGAAGCATAGTTCTCTGTTAAATGCACTCACGTGAGATCGTGTGAGCTTTCTATTGGTCGAATCAACACCTGCATCTCTGTCAGACGCAAGAGTGGCAGTTGATGACGTGGGTCGGCCCCCACCTTTCCTGTAAGACAACATACCAGGGTCGCTTGTTGTAAGTGCCTTTTCATAGCGCTTCTGGTCTCTCTCAGTGTTTCCCTTGTGTGTGACTTCACTATAGCATGTTCTGTGTCAAACAGCATGGTTGTCGTTCAGGATTTCTGCTGATAAACCGCGCATCCGTTGATTTAATTGAACGAAGTCTTGATTCCCATATTTAGCTCGGAGCTCGATAGTGTCAAGGAAGTTCTGATAACTTTCGCTTTTAGGACATGTCAGTGCTTCCAGCTCTTTTCCTTTGCTTTTAGTGTTCGTCCATTTTTCCCCTTGGCATTTTAGACATCGATTGAAGTCAATTGACGGTCTTTTTGTTGGTGGTTCTCCAGAAGTTACAGAGATGGACATCTTTGTTTATATTGTTCACAGTGATGGCGCAGAACTTTTATTCACTCCTGTAAAGAAACAAATATTTGAAGATTAATTCAACATTTCCAAACAGGAATAACATTAAATCACAATTTATTCACTATATACCTACCTTTATAGTGCCACAATACCCCAAAAACTACAAAAATGTCATGCAGAAGCATATCTAAACCTATATGTATGTAGGCGCTATTTTCCAATCTTGATCGAACTGCTCGATTTTAGTGACTTTAGTTTCTGTAGTAGAAACTCATGTGGGACCAAATGAAAAAACTGGCAACATATTTTTCTATGTTCACAATACTACCTGGAACATTCTCAACACAGTTGCCAAGATTCTATATAAAAAAAATAACAACATTAAATTTTCCAACACAACCGGATATACTATAAACAGAGCAAGGGTAAAAGTGGGCATAACTGGAGATAGCCACCAATTATGGGAATAAGCCGCCAACCCTGAATGCCCATATGGGGCAACACCATAAACAATGGAAGACACCCTACGAAGGGGTCCACTTGGCTCTCATTCCTCAGATCAAGACCTTAGAGAGGCAAATGACAATGCCCTCATGTGGGTTTGACATTGGCGCGAAAAGATATGAAAACTATAATTATTTTATATGTTCTATCATGCGTGTGACGCAATTGTGGAAAGATATTCATAAATAATAAGATTCAATAAACCTTAGAAGAATGAACTTCGTGTAAACGTCTATTTTGATAAGTAGATCGGTGTATATCTTGTTTCATAGTTTAATGTAATACCTACTGTATTGTCATAAAATTTGTTTTAAGTTATTTTACTTTTGGTAATTAATAATCAAAGTTTGTTCATTGCATAATTATTTTTTCGTTTTTTAAATGGCTTCTGAATATTTTGGGGCCCTCAGCTTTGTAGCAAATTGCTTTTCCAACTAGTGTTACAGCTTGGCTTGTTATGATAAGGAGCGTTATGATATATAGGCTAGCATTTTAAAGGCGAACCTTTACTGCCTTATATCTTTTCTGTTTAAAGAATAT
>NC_090748.1:23456679-23459179 GCF_036898095.1 Palaemon carinicauda | reverse complement strand
GGTGAATGCCGTGGACTGTGTCGACACGGCCTGGGGTACCCACTGAAAGGTGGTCAGGGTTTGTGCCACGATCTGGGGCACTGGGGGCAATGGCAATTGCAGTTGCTGTTGCTGTCTAAGAGGCTTGGCTGGCCGAGACGGTAGCCTAGTCCTCATAGTCTTCCTCTTTGGTTGAGGACCCTCATCCGGGAAGACTTTCTTTTGATAGCCAGGGCCCCACTTCTGGAGAAGGTTTTTATTCTCCAAGGCGGCTTTATCAACAACTTCTTTGACCAAGTCGGTAGGGAAAAAGGTCTTTTCCCCAAATGTTGGAGGAGATTAGTTTCTTTAGCTCGTGCCTCACCGTAGCCGAGGTAAACACGAACTCCCTACAAGCTCTCCTTGCCTTGACGAAGCCATAAAGGTCCTTCGTCACTGTGGCCAGATGAGGCTTGGCCACTACCATGAACATTTCATGGACCTTGGGGTCACTTGCCATCGTCTCGAGAGTAGTCTGAAGAGACATTGAGGCAGTCAGTCTTCTTTTGTATCGAACTCACTTCGCAAAAGAAAGTCAGACAGCTTAGGGAGGTCCTTGCCGAACTGACGTCCGGCAATATCAGCCTCCAACTTTCCCACTGAGAACGTAAGATGGACGTCCTTCCAGTCTTTGTGGTCCATAGGCAAGGGCCAGCGACAAGGGTTTACACTCCTCTAGGGAGGGGCAAGACTTGCCGGCCCTCGATTGCTTTTAGTACAGCCAGAAACCCTTTCTGTAAAAGGGGGGAAGGCTCTAGTAGGCGAGGACACAAAGGAAGGGAGCTTCCTATTCAATGCAGCTACCTTTGAGTTAGAGAAGCCCCTCTCTTTCATCGAGGATGAAAGTAGAGCTTGAGCCTTAGCATGGTCCATCACTATGACCTCCTTCGGCTCTGTCTCCTCCTTTGAAGCTGGTTCCTTCCTCAGCCGGACATAACAGTCCGGATATGATGCCTTGCTGGGCCAGAATTCCACCCTCCAGGGGAACTGAGCCCAGCTTATCCGAGATGACGATCTTTCCAGTCGTCATCGGCATGTGCTCAGCATACCTCCATGGGTTAGCATCTGAGCACAAGGGAAGGTCTTTCACATTGAGCTTTTTCTGGGGCCCATGTGATTCTGCAAGGCACTGCATTCGCAGTTCCATTGCAGCCGCCTTCTCCTGATTCTCCTTCTGCAATTTGTTGGATCATTCCAACAATAGAAGAGAGGGCCTGTCCCAGCTCTACTGGATAACCGGCCGATGTAGAGGGGCTTGAACTTCATCCTGGGCTTCTGCCAGGAAGTCTTCCTCCTGACACCCGTCCACATCAGACATCCTGTCATTTAGCTGGATGTCTTGCATCGCGACCCGCGACTTCAGCATCCACCTGGATCTGAACTTAGGGGATCTCCTCTTGAGGCTGGGGAATCACTGCATCAGCTGATGCCTTAGGGAAAGGATACGCCCTCATCTTCTCACTTGGAAGATAAGGGCCAGAAGTGTTCTTTTGGAAGCCCCTTACCCAGGTACGAAGCTTCTTCCTAGCTATTTAAATGTGTCATTAATCAGGTTAGTGCACACAGTACATACCTGAGGGTCCCAATACGGAGATCATCCTTGGAGACAGCGTATGCTGCGTGTCTCCTACAAAACTCATGTCCGCAGAGGTTCTTGCTGCTGACATTGCAGAAAGCACTTCCCCACTTCGGAGTGTCCTTCTGTAAAGAGAAGAAATTTCCATGAGTATCAAGTGAACTATGTATCACTGGATATGCATAGTATAGCATAACAATTCAGAAAGGAAAGACACACACTTGTGTTTCCCCTCACAACCCATTGTTGCAGCCTTCCAGATAATAAAATAAAAAATGGTTTATCTCTTCTAGAGTAACCAATGCAAGGTTTCCAGAGGAAACAGGTGGAGCTCACACCTAAGCAATGATTTTAAAATCCTGGATAATAGACAGGGAAGAACTCAGCTTCCTATCTGAGGGCAACAGCAAAGGGATGTGCAAGAAAACACAATAGTGTTAGAAGATACAGTGCTGTACCAAAACCTTTACTATAGTTTTCTTCTTACTGTATATGCTATACAGAAGAATACTAGTACAGTATAGGGGGATGTGTGCCGGCCTGCCTTTGCCGGCCGGCACACACCACAACTAGCTTTAAAGTATACTACTTAACAGCTATAGGGCGGCAGCACTCTGGTTCAAAGGCCTGTGCCGGTCGGCAGCAACTGCCGGCCGGTAACAGCCAGTGTTGCCCGGAAATGGCTGCCGGCCAGCAACTACACAAGGTATTACCCAGCTGCCGGCCACACTCTTGGTGACCGGCAGACAAGGACTGATATAAGCCGGCCGGCAAAGGTACAAGACCGATGCCAGCCGGCAGCAAAAGAACCAGAGGACTACACCTGCCCGGCTGCCGGCCTCATAGGCCTGCAGCCGGGACAGGTACAGCACTAGAAGAAAAATAGAATGGATGCCGGGATAAGAG
>NC_090748.1:23436679-23451679 GCF_036898095.1 Palaemon carinicauda | reverse complement strand
TGTGACATTCTGGAGTAGTGAAAAAGCAGCCCACCAGCCGCATATGCCACCTTTCGCTCATGTCCAAACTAATTCTCTCTATAGCACCTTAATAATGCCCATCGACAGTTATGCAACTACAGAACCATTCTAGCCCCGGGGCTGCTGATAAGAAATGTAAGGACGGTTATCAGTAGCCAAAAAACTTGTAGGGGTAATTATTTGTGATGGCAGACTCCCCTATCATTAATATTTTCGTTTTATTTGAAGCAGTTACTGATGTGCATTTTTTTGTAGTCACTAGTGCTTGCCATTCCCATATACCTATGTCCCTCTCCAGGGCACAACATAGTCGTTCTAAATCCGCTGAGGTCTGCCTGGTATCAGCCAATGGATCTGAGATCTCCACCTAAAGGTACGAGACATCAACGCTATTGTTTGGTTGCGCAAAATACCATTGGAAGTTTCTCGGTGCCGACTTATCATTCCCAATAATCAGTGGGGATTTTTACTCCCATTCCCACCTCTTGTTTGATGTTGTACGTTGACGTAAAGTCAATTCAACCTGTTACTCGTTCATACCTCTTCAAGCTGGCCCCTTTGACCTTACACTCCATATCAGCACCGCCATGGATGCCTACACCTAATTCCTCACGTCATACACAGAATTCTTCAGACCAGAATTTCACCAGAATAGCTATGATTCCCACAAAGCTCGTTATTTATCCCCATTTCAAGATGATAGTTCCCCCATTGTTAGCCAAATTCAGGCGTCTGGCCACGAATCGTTTAATAGATACTAAATGCAAAGTTTGCTGAAATGAAAAAAATGCACTTTTGTCAAAAGGCCTCAAGCACAATGTCACCACCCCTATGCATCATGCTTAAAAAGGATAACTCCCTGCACCCATGTTGGGATTTCAGGTTTCTGAACATGCAAAGAAAACCTGATCACTAGCCCGTCCCCAACAACGCTGACGTTTTCTCCCTCTTGCCCAAAGCAAAGGTATTCTCGATGGTCAACCTCAAGAAGGGTATTATCAGATTATAAACCCAGAAGGCATCGACAAGACCACCATAACTAACCCTCATTGTTATATATAAATTTAATTACTCTTGTTTTGGCCTTCAGAATGCTGGGGCTACTTGTTAATAACATCATGGATGGTATCTTAGGTACCTCTCTTTCTGCATATGTTATGTGCATGACATATTTCTGTTCCTTTCCTCCAAAGAGGAAAACCTCTATCACCTGCACATCTTTCTCAACCTCCTACAACAGAAACCTTAGACACTGATATTATCGAACCTAGGAACTGATTTAGAGAACAGATGGTGGAAGCATTAATGAAGTACTGTACCTTATGAACACTGCCATAATTTCAAGCTCAGGAAATACCAAACTTCTAAGTTTCATACCAAAATTCCAAAGTTCTACTTGAATATTAGATCAAGCGTACCTTGGTTGTCATGCAGTATTGTTCTTAAAAACGATACTTCCAAAATGCTACTTTGTAGGCACCTTGGGTACACTTCTCTACAAGGCCGTTCTGTTACAGGTGGTCGAGAATGATGTGTAGGAGATAAAGGTGTCCCTCTTTGTTAAAAGAGAACATATGCAGGCCACCCACATAAAACAATTCTTGAAGGTATCAACACTTTGATCATCAAAGCACTGCAAGAATTCTTGGGCATCATAAACTATTATGAACATTTCTTGCCAGTCATCACTACCACTCTTGACCCACCTCCTATGCCTCCCTCAGGGGCAAGCTAAAAAACTTGAAGTGTGGTCCCCTTCCAAAAGTGGCCTTCTGCAATGGAAGTAATGCCCTATCAACTGCTGCTGATCTTGCTTTCTCCGTGCAACAAGCCCCTCTCTTTCTCTACGCCGATGCCAGTGATGTCGCTGTTAGTGCAGTATTCGTGGAGATGGTCAACGGCTTGCCCTGCCCATTGGCCTTCTTCAGTAGAGAACTGTTCAAAATTGCTGGCTGTTCTTCAGTTGCACCACTTCCTAGGGTAGCCTAAACCCTTCGTCATTTGCGCGAACCACATGCCTCTGGTGTACACCTTCACTCAATACTCTGACACCTCTTCTGCCCGTCAATGGCGATATCTCTCCGTTGTTGGTGAATAAAACTGCACCCTTCAGTGCGTCCCTAGTAAAGTAATTTCAGTTGCCAAAACCCTGTGAAGAAACACAATAACCGCCATTTGTCTGTGAGTGGATTACTACAACTTAGCAGAAGCCCTATGAAAAAATCCAGATATTCTGCACAACCTTCCGTTGGGTATATGTCACTCTCGACAACTTAAATGGCACTCTTATCTGTGACATCAGTACTGGTATGTCACACCCTTGGATACCTGGTCCCATTAGCCAACAGGTGTTTGATTTAATCTATGGCCTCTCACATCCACTTTGCCACACTCTTGGATACCTGGTCCCATTTGCCGACAGGTGTTTGATTTAATCTATGGCCTCTCACATCCACTTTGCCAATCTACTGCACAGCTACTAAAAAGGAAGTTCACGTGACACGGCGTCTATAATGATGCTGAGTATTTGGTCTGCGACTCTAGTCCATGCCAAACTTTACGAGTAGGTACCTTTCCTCAACATTAGCTTCGTTTTAGCAACATTCACTGGACCGTCCGCCATGTCCGCCATTTTTTTTTCTAATGAACCAAATTACACCATTTCTATATATGTTTTAGACATATATAATACCTTCATCATATAAAAATTTCAAGTCATTTGATCATAAACTTTCGGATTTATTAGCAAAAATCATGATTTATAAAAAAAACTTAGGTACATTTTTCCCGACTACTATAATACCAATTGTATTGAAACTTTTACCATAAAAACTACTCTATCAACCGAACAATTCTGTCAGACAAAATTTTGATTTTCCTTTTTTTTTCTAATGAATTTTTATTTTTTTTCCTCGTCTAGACGTAAAATAATCATGAAAAAAAAAAAGTAAAATGAAAATTAAAATTTTGTCTGACAGAATTGTGGCATTTTTAATCTTCTTTTTAATGATATCTTTATCTTCAAAATTGAGCAATAAATAACTGAGAAAAATGTACCTAAGTGCGGATAAGTATGTTTTCGAGTTATGAGCTCCTAAAGATTTGCCATGTAAATTTCTGCATTTTTCATAAAAAAAATGAAAAAAACATTATTATGGAAACTTACTTGTTATTTTTATTGTTGATATTGTTGATTTCTACAGCATGGCTCCTGGTCCCCCCCCCTTAAAAGGGGTATTAATACCCTAAGTGTACTAATACACTTAGTGTAAGGGTGTCGGGAGCTGCCTCCTCCCTCATTGTTGCCAGGGTTTTGCAGAGCTAAAATGCTCCAGCTTTATATTCTTCTCCTTGTTTCTCTGTCTTCTTTGTTCTTGTTTTTATTCTCTCTCTACTTCTTGCTCTTTCTGTATCATAAATTTTGAGGGAAGTGTCTATATCAGGACTTTTTCCAAATAACTTTACCATCAAGTTACTTTGCATGTATCCAAAATTATTTTCCAAAACTGTTAACCTTGATGCAAATTTTACTCTAGGCATGCCAAAAAACTTTTGTTTGGGGCACTTCATCCAAAGCCTAGAATGCAGAGATTCATTTGGATTTTGAGTCCAGCCATGCAGGCATCTTTGCAATAATTTGGGGTCAGCCAAACTATTGAAAACACTTCTTATGTGTGTGCGAAGCTCATAGGGTATTCCTGCAAGATGATTTTTCCTTGTTGCATGTGATGGTATTTTTTTTTTTTTTTTTTGGCTACAGCTCTATTGTAAAAACACCATGATTCAGGCCCAGCAGGGCACATTTGATGGACTGGGTGTTCATCATCAGATGTCAAGTGATAATAGATAGCCCAAATAGCATTTCGCATCTGATCCACTGTTGTGTTTATATTATTTCTTATTGCCATACCATAATATACTTGAATATTATTTATAATGGCTTGGGTCAACTTGTTTTTTCCTGACAATAAACTTCTTTTCATCTGTTTTCCGCTTTTTGTTGTTATATATTCACTCACTTCTGATTTCATTTTTAGGAGCCTGTGGCCCATTCTTTTTTGGGCATGACAAATACACTCCTCCTTCTCTACCTTCACACCTTCATATGGCCCTTGGCCTTCATTCATTTCACATACTGCATTGTATGCACTCGAGTCCCCATCCCCAACAAATGTTTTATATCTGAAACCATTATTCAATGATCTCTTCCACATTCTAATTGCTTCTTCTGCTTCCATAGCACCAGATTTTCCTTCAAAGTTTTTATTGCACTTATGATTTGGCTCATTTCCTTCTTCTTGTCCTTCCTCATTTCCTTTGTCACATATTTTGCAATAATTACACAAAATTTCACAATCGAGTACTTTTCCTGTGAACACGTCTATAACGAACCCTACACCTACGTGTGACTTATGGCCCCTTGATAACCAAGTTCCATCAAAAGACACATCTATATCTATTACGCCATTTTCATCAGGTATTGCCAACTTATTTTCCATATAAAATTTCTTTACATAATCATACGTATATTTCTGCATATCACTGTAATGTTTTTCCATTTCTTTATAAAGATAAGAACTATGTCTGGCATAAGATCCCGCTGTCAGAGGCTTGCAGAAAAATCCTCCCATTTTATTCAGGCCTGCTCTTCCTATACCTGTAGTAAGAGAATGATACACTTCTTGTAAATTTGCTTCACCAAGTTTATGACATTCACTTCCCCTCCCATGCCTCCTTGGGGGGAGGTAGCTAATGTCCGTATGGCAACCATCACAAGATACTCTAAATGTCGTATCCCATCTGTCCCTTTCTGCGTGTACACTTACTGACTTTCTACAGTTTCGCTTTCTACAAGTCACGCCTTTCATCATTCCTTCTAGCTGTGTTTTTGAAATTAGGTATTTCTCATCATATTCTGGGATATCACTAATATTAATCCCAATTATATGATCAGGAACTGGCGGTGAAATCGAGTCCTCACTCACGTAGCGTGAAGGTTGAGGGCTTGAAAGCAATTCCTGGCTTACATCCCGTGACGTGGATGGCTTAGGCTCGCTAAATTCTCCTTCATCTGGCAGCGAAAATGAATGACTAAGCCCCGATGTAGAAGGCTGCTCTCTCTCTCTCTCTCTCTACTAAGCTCCGACGTGGTAGAATGCTCCTCTCTCTCTCTCTCTCGCGCAGACAATGCGAGAGCTGATGACAAAGAAATTGATTGTTTTTTCTTCAGTTTTTCCTTCCGAGCACTCGCTAATTTTGAAAGAATTTCTTTCCTTGTACCCCTCTTTACAATGCTTTTCCTTGGCATGATGTAAAATTCACGAGGAATTATAAAAAACACTAATAAACACGTGGGCGAATGTAAACAAAAACACGTGCGTCTCACTCTCACGAGGTCTAAGACTGTACTGGTGTGTGTCGCCAAACTGCGGGTTGACTGAGCTCTCTTCCCCTGATACGCTACATCATTGCCAGAGGTACGAAATTAGAGAAAAAAACGAAAAAAATCGATGTATATATACAAAAAAAAACACGCAAAGACGAACTGTCAAACTCAGCCGCGCAGACGACGTCCCAGGATGACGTCATGATTTAAAAACCCCCGTATCATCATTATTTATGAAAATAATGGGTTGAAACTTCTGGAGAGCATGTACGATATGTTTCTCTATACAGAGAGACAATAAAACAATTTTTGAATTTTTCAAGTTGGTATGCCAAAATACCAACCCGGACGGTCCCCTTACACGTATTAGTCCCCATACCCACATCACAATGACATTGTTGACTTTTAATTGTAATTGACCCCTCCACTCATTAGTCTGTAGCCATCACCATGCAAACTACAACATCCGCCTCATGTTCATCTGCCTTATCCTCAGGGTGGATAGCAAGATTTGGTATCGCTTAGCATATTACTTTTGACAAGGGTACTACTTCCACTTCCCAATCGAATCTCCTGGGAATCGCCCTACATCAAGAAACCCTACAGCCAACAGAATGATTGAACATTTTTATCACACCGTTAAGAAAGCTTTGATATCCCGTTGAAATGGTTCCATCTGGTTTACTGATCTTCCCTGAGTCCTCCATGGATTTAGGACCACTCCTAAAGATGCGCTAGATATTTCAGCAGTTGAAATAGAGTTTGGTAACTCATTGATCGTCCATGCTGAATTTTTCCTTTTGTAACCGTCTCCGATAATCTCCAGCACCTAAATATTGTAGAGAAATTTAGGCCCTGCCTCCAAATCTACAAGTCCCAGCGAAGCAACATATCCAAAAAGATTTAAACACCAAAACACATATCCTCTTGTGCAGGAATATTTGTAAGCCACCACTGACACCTCCTTACACGAGCTTTTTCCTTGTTATCCTTCGCAAGCTGAAGGCATTCTTAATTAACATTTGTAGCAAAGAACACTGGGTCTCCATTGATCACCTAAACCCTCTGTATCTCCTGCAATATGACCGGCTACAGTTCACCTCACTAGGGCAGGGTGCCCTATTTTATATGTGTCTGTTTTAGCGTAGGAGTCACGTAATGCGTGTGTATTCCATAAGCAGGGTCCCCTATTTCATATGTCTTTGTTTCTGTGTAGGAGCCACGTAATGCACGCGTATTTCATAAGTGCTCATACATTATAATGCAATTATTCTCTCTCTCTCTCTCTCTCTCTCTCTCTCTCTCTCTCTCTCTCTCTCTCACACACACACAGAAACACACATATACACTCAAACTGAGATTAAAAAAACCTTTTTAAGCTTTGCATTGAATGTTTTATGCTGTTAAAGTTTTTATGACATTGGTATGCATAACCGTTTTGTATATGTGTGTTAATGAACAAATTTATGTCTAGCCCGTTTTTCTGTTAAGATCTAGTCATAGTTTTCAACTTTCCTAGTTATATACTTCTTTCTTAAGAGTGTTCATGTTATATGGGACTACTATTATATATCACAACTGAAATACGATCATGGCCTTTAATCAAAATCAAAGCTAAGGCAGACGCGTAATCCTAACATAACTAGATTCATATAATATGATAGATAGTGATATAATTATATTAATTCTCCCCTAATATCCACAGCATGTAGCCAACCTAATGAATTTACATTCTCAGAAGATTTAAATGAGAATCGGACCCCTCCCCGTATTTAGACAATAATCTCCCATCCCCTACCTCCCTCTCTCAATGTTGGTTTTCATTCCCACACCCACAATCTCCCTTTCCATCTCTCAAGCGTAATGTTCATCCCCTACCCCTGCGCCCCTCTCCCTAGTATACGATGCGCGTTATTACTCCTGAGTATAAGATGGGTAGACAGAAAGCGAGATATATTACCGGTTTGTGATCTGTATTCAAGTTATAGTTTATAGAGGCTAGGTTTACTTACTGATAGGATGGGGAGACAGACTATATCTAAAACAGAATATTTATTATCAATTCCTGCATTTTATTGTGATTATAGTTCTCTTTAACAATTATATAACATTAACAGATTCTCTCATTTTGGGAATCATATTGAAGCTCAATTCTAAATGACAAAAAATTACACGGTAATTGAGTCATTTTACTTATTCTGATAGCTTTTCCAAAACCAAAAAGATGAAAAACGTCTGACAAGGACAACCATCAAACAACAACCACTTTTAGGAATATTCAAGTATACGAGAATCGGTCAAAATTATGAAAAAGGGGCTTTGTTCTTATCATTTTTATTGTATTCTTATATAAGAAATTCTTCGTGTCACTGATATTAAGCATATAGTGTGAGTTCATGACTTCCCTCTTCCTCCATTCATATATATATATATATATATATATATATATATATATATATATATATATATATATATATATATATATATATGTGTGTGCATGTGTGTGTGTGAGAGAGAGATTTAGGTCTTCAATCCATGAAATTCCACTAGGATTTTTGTGCATGGATAAAACTGTCCACCCCGAACAAAAAGGTTGCCTTGATTAAATAAATTTAGGTACTTAAATCAGAGTTGAATTTGTGAGCCTTGTGCATTTTGATAATTTTGTCACCAAATTCTTTAAAACAGGTTATATTGACCATATTAAGGGTTTTTCGACGTAATATACTGGCATAAATCTATATTTCACGTCCATGTGTTTTATAATTATCCTATCTCAAAAACTTGGTTTCTGAATTTTAGTGCATATTATATACTGGGAACGTTACTAACTAATTTTTACGTCAGACTAATATAAAATAGAAAACTTGACATAAGGAAACAAATCGACTTACATTTGAGCATAAATCTCACGGGTAGATTGATTTTGATAACTTCACTGAGATATTAAGTTTGTGTTTCAAATCTGGAGGCAGTTGTTGAATAATTTTGTATACTTTCAGAAAAATGTACTGACAAAACTGATATGTAGATTTCTAAATTATACAAAGATTACGAAGGGAAATGCATTTTAAAATGGAAAGTTTTATTGAAAACTCTTGCTTCATACTGTAAGGATTGGTGTTTTTTTCTTTTTTTTTGGTTTGGATTTACTTTAAAGAAAAATACAAATTTATCATAGCTTTTTAACTGGTTTCCGTAATGGGATATTAATCCTGATAATCCAGTAAATAAGATAGAAAGCTATATAAGAATATGAGTAAGACTTGAAGTCGTTAAAAAAAAGGTCAGTTTAATGTTTTTTTCGTTAAATTCAACAACATGGACTAAGTAAGACTTAATATTTGGAAATCAACAAATTTACAGAAATTCTAATCATGCTAAATAAAAGAGACTGGAATAAGACTTAGAAATGAAACAATAACCAATGGAAGAAAAAACAAAGCATTTCCGATGGAAAAATAAGCGAAATAAATTGATGATGAGAGCACAATTAAGAAAAGAATTTCCCTATTTATGTTATTTTCTCTTTCTGTGATTTTTCTTTCCCCGAATCGTAATTTTATCTTCAAGTTACAAAACCATTAGACTGATTTACATCTAATCTAATTCATGGCGATATTTCCCACTTGTAAATCAATTTTTGACCGGTATATCTTGAGTGAGAATATAGCAATATTTCATCTGTACCCATAGCTAAAGGTAAGTAGACTTTATATTAGTATTTTAGAAATAGACTGAAATAATTTTGGATCAAAAAGAGTAAGTTAGGAATATTTAAGGAATTAGTAAAACTGACCCCAGGAGCGTGGAACCAAACAAAGGAAAAACCAAAGCAATAATCAAAATAATGACCTAATTTTGAGCATGGCAGTATTGACGATAGGCAAGAAAAAGATTCATGAAGAAAGTTGCAAGTATGTATGGCTTGATGGAGCTGCTCAAATCGATAAGTTAGCAAATAATGTTCTTTCAGTAGCCAGAAAAGTACCTTGTATAGGAGAATTTATTCGGTTACAAAACATATATTCGTTATAGAAGTTACGTGAATATTTCTTCAAATAAGTGATTCGAGGAAGTTTATCATCAATGCTTTTTCTTAGATTGAAAAGCCTAAACAATATCTCTCTTGTTATTTTATGGTTCTTCTCGTTGTCCTAAAACTTTAAGCAATTAGATTTTTTTTAAACAAACATTTCTGCTATCTAATCAAATTACTTTTGTCTACTGGCGTATTGTAGATTGAATGGACTCCGCATGAAAGGAGCTATCCTAAATGGAGTATATTTCTATATTGACGAATATTTGTTAGTCAGTGAAGCCTGATGTGGAAGTAATATGATATTCTACGGGTAATAAACATTTCCTCTTGGAAATGGTTCTTCAAAGAAACATATATATTTACTTATTCGTTAATTCTATTAAGCCTTCAATTTTGGAAAATGGATGAATGCTTTTATTTGCACGAAACAAAATGGTTATGATGCTTAGGAAATAAGTATTTCATATGAGATTTTTTTTTTTTTTCATTTCTGTATGGTAAGTATTTTTTTACATTATCAATTGCATTATTACGATGTAATGACTGTGGAAATTTAAATTGAAACTTCGATTAGAGTCAGAGGGAGGAGATTGTCAATGGGTTGTTTTCGTCACGTTTTTTTCGGAAAGTTTGCATGTTTACTTTGTTCAAAGGTAGGATGGCAGAGACAAGGAGACAATAACAATGCCCTAGCAGGAGAACGTCCTAAATACTAGCCATATGACCAACGCTTAAGCTGGGGTAAGGAAGGACCATGTACTGGCTATTGGTGACTCAGCAAGTAGATATATAAGCTGCTTCAAACTCACCAATCTTAGCTCACAAAGATGGCGAGTTTTCAGACACTACTTGAAACTATCTAGCTGAAGCGAATCTCAAACCCCAGGCCAGCAGATTGCCAGGTAGGGACATTTGTCAATGAGTTAGAAACTGTTTAATATCAGTAAGTCTACATTTTATTTCCAAATCTACGATATAATCTTAGTGATCTACTGGAATTAAGTTGTATTAAGTGACCGCCTAAATAAAAGGTGTTAAAGTTGATTTTTAATAAAAGTCAAAACATGATTTTTAGTAAATTCATAATACTAGATCTATCTACCCAGATCTTTTATAGTTTTTATTACGTGCATGAAACTCCGAGAATTCTTGCTGTGATATATGATTAGAAATTTACTATTAGGAGAAATACACTGTCTGTCCCTGCATGCATTACAAAACAATAGGTAGATTGCTTAAATATTTCAAGTTTTTATTTGCCGCCTGACTATATTCAAGATGTATTTTAATTCTATGTTCCGTCGTGTTTTTCTATTCAATCATTTCTAATTGTTGTAAGAAAATTTAGTTGTATATATTCCCTTCTCCACGAACGTAGTCCTGAATATCTTCTTTTATTAGCTCACTGTGTAGGCTGTATTTACTATTTCATAACGTTAACTATTTGCATTCAGATCTTCCCGAACTAAACAATCCACCATGTTGTACTAGCTATGCAAGTTAATTCTAACATTCTTAGAGTATCTTTAAAAACACTTAGTATTACCAAAATTATACCAAAATTGCAATACCAACCAATAATAATCGAAACTCCACCTGTCATTAGGCCGTGACAAGCTAAACCTAAACGCAGATGCAACTTGCCAAGGCAAAATGGGAAGCTTTGAGTCAGACCTTGAGAATAAGATATCCAACATCAACCCACTCCTACAGAACTACAATGACTTCCAATCACTGGTTTGGGAAGTTAGCAAAAAGCTCATCCCTAGAGGCTGTAGGAAAAGCTACATAATAGGTATCAATGATTAATCAATAAAGTAGTACATGAAATACACCCATCCATATAACAAAGATCCCTATCTGATAGTGCTGTGGAACTTTGAGCAGCTATTCTGGGCTCAGTCAGTGACGAAAGAAAAGGTTGCTGGTATAACTTCCATGAACATGATCCATAACAACAAAATAGCCTGAGCAACTACTGATAAACTCAATTCTGAAAAGAAGCCCCAACCTAGATTACCTGCCGTAACCACTAACAAGATATCGCATCAACCTGAAAAGCATGCCTCACAGCAAAGAGCAGGGTTACCTGAAGAAAATGAGGAAGGACATGGACCGCATAATGCATGGCAGCGACGACAACTTGTTAGTAGGTATTAGAGGGTAAGATTATTGATGATTGGGATGAAAAAGAAGGGTAAAGTGAACAAATAGCATCCGATTCAAAATAAACTGAACATTTTCTAAAACAAATTGGTGAAGGGATAAGAACATATGAATTAAGTAGTCTAACAAGGAAATGAATGCAAAGAAAGGCTATTGGTATGAAAGGCAAAACAACTTAAATAACATTTCTGAAACAAAACAAGAGCAGGGCTTCTGTTTCTATTGAATTCCTTTGCAACGATTAACCAAATCCTAAAGATTTGTGAAAAGCAAGAATAATCACCTAACTGAAACCGGGTAAAGGCCCATCATAACCGAAGAGCTATTAACCATTATCCTTACTGTGTATACTGTACAAATTATAAAAACAAATGATGTTAGCCCATATACAGCCAACTGTCGAAAAAAACACTTTCAACAGACCATGCTGGTTTTAGAGAATAGGTTGATCCTGCTGCAGTCAGGTATTAAACCTGATGCAATAAATTATGGATGGGTTTGAGAAGGAGCAAATCACCAGTGCAACCTTTGGTGTCGACCTTACGGAGATATATGTCAATGTAAACCATACGACACTCCTGAAGATGGTTCAAACTATATGTATTACCACCATAGTCCACATAATTGAATAATTGCTCACAAATCAGCAATTCTTTGTAAAAATGGGTGGCAGATAAAGTAGATGGAGTATTCAAAATAACGTCCTTCCATAAAGGTCAGTGCTGGCGCTAAAGCTATTTACCATATATGATAATGAAGAGCGGCATTACCAGGACACCCATAGGTACTTATATGCAGACAACCAGCACATTTCCTCAAAATTAGATCCCTTCACCACAATTCTAGAAGGACTGTCTAGTGCTTTGATTACCCTCTCTACATTCTTCAGTAAGTTGTAGCTCAATACTATTCCAAGCAAAACACAAATGTGTGCCTTCCACCTGGACAATTACCAGGCAAACAGAAAGCTAAAGATCAAATGGGCTGACAAAAATCTGGAGAATCCTCCCAAACCAAACTTTAGGTAAACATGAAGTACGAACTAGGAGCAACCTCCTCAGCAAACTTGCTAACACCAGCTTGGG
Source organism: Palaemon carinicauda (assembly GCF_036898095.1). Taxonomy (NCBI): domain Eukaryota; kingdom Metazoa; phylum Arthropoda; class Malacostraca; order Decapoda; family Palaemonidae; genus Palaemon; species Palaemon carinicauda. Next base: position 23,438,979 of record NC_090748.1, on the reverse strand, counting down.
AAAAGACGCGGAGACTCTGGGATAAACAGCACTAACACTGTTTCTCTCCTACAGAGTACAATATACCAGTGTGGGCAAGATCATACCATATGCATAAGGTAGACCCAGAGCTAAATACTGGTGACCTAAAATCCACACCTCTACCATCTTTATATAGAATAGCTGGTATCCGACCACCCCATATCCGACGAGAAACTCTAGCAAAAACTGAAAAGAAGTAATATATAAATGACCCTAAAAATCAACTCCAAAATCATCAGGAAGGAAGGCGAAATAATCTTCAAAACAGTGGACAGACTAGAACCCATCCTAGCAGTTGCTCAATAAAGGGACCTATGGCCAGCCAATGAGGCACGGCCCATTCCAAATGAACGCCTGCAAAGTGGAACAATACTCACCAGGAAAGACTGGTAAAAGTGGATAAAACTGAAGATAGCCACCAATTATGGGAATTAGCCGCCAACCCTGAATACCCATATGGGACCACACCAAAAACAATGAAAGACATCCTACGAGGGTGCCCACTTGGCTCTCATTGCTCAGATCAAGACCTTGAAGAAGCAAATGGCAATGCCCTCCTGTGAGTTCGACATTTATGTTCTATCACGCGTGTGACGCAATTGTGGAAAGATATTTATAGATAAAAACATTCAATAAATCTTAGAATACTGAAATTCGTGTAAACGTCTATTTGGATAAGTAAATCGGTGTATATCTCGATTCATAGTTTAATGTAATACCTACTGTATTGTCATAAATTTTATTTAGGTTAATTCACTTTTGGTTACTAAATCTCATAGTATGTTCATTAATTTTTTTTTTCAAATGGCTTTTAAATATTTTGGGGCCCTCAGCTTCGTAGAAAATTGCTTTTCCTATTAGTGGTACAGCTTGGATTGTTTTCATAAGGAGGGTTATGATATAGGCCAGCATTTCAAAGGTGAACCTTTATTGCCTTATATTTTTTTCTGTTTAAAGTGTATATATTTATAGACTGAATTAAGAATGATTGTCACTCAAGAATTACGTAGTATATATATAATTTTGGTCATCTTATTTTTCAAGTCCTTGCAACTATATATAATGAAACAGATGAATGACACACATACCTATTCCTCTATGCGCGGTAATTATTGAGAGAGAGAGAGAGAGAGAGAGAGAGAGAGAGAGAGAGAGAGAGAGAGAGAGAGAGAGAGAGAGAGAGAGAGAGAGAGGTCAGAAACCATTCACAATCTATATTAAAAATATTTGCTACCAGATATATCAAATATACTTACTGCTATGCAATTGTAAATTTCCTTCAAAATACTGCATATATAACTACTAAAATATTCAAAGAGAAAATAACGTGTTCATATACAAAGATGATTAGTTTCTCTTAACAAAATATACTTAACATCTATCAGGAAATGTCGTCAAGGAGTCCACATAGCCTATATTTTCAATCTTTTTAACGATCATCTAAACATATATCTATTTGCATCTATCTGTGTTGTCATTTCATTGATGAGGCTATATCATTAAAATATAAAACTTGCTGATCTTTGTTGTTTTAATAAGTATCTTGCAGACAATTGAGCAACGCACGATAGGATCATTAATAATTCTGTAGGTATTCTATGTCACCGAGACATGTACATGATCAACATTCTTAGCAAAAGCTCCAGAGCAGTGATGCATGTTAGGTGAGAGACTTTTCCAATACATAGGTGTCTGTCATCACTTCTATAGGGTTTTCACCGGTTTATTATGTTTTTTTATATTTATTAATAAAATATATGAAATGTCTCTCATCGGGTAAGGATTTTCTGTTTTCATCCTTCTGCTGTACCTAAGCAACATCTATTTATTACTTGACAATTTATTGATGTTGATATCTTTTTTTATTATTATTATTATTATTATTATTATTATTATTATTATTATTATTATTATTATTATTATTATTATTATTATTATTAGGTTTTTGCATGTATTGTAGCACTATATAAGGGTAAGGGAAGTGTGCATGAGTGTTGTAATTCAAGAGGTATTAGTTTGTAGAGTGTAGTTGGAAAAGTGTATGGTAGAGTACTGATTAATAGGATTAAGGATAAAACAGAGAATGCAATCTGGGAAGTACAGGGTGGTTTTAGAAGAGGTTGTATGAATCAGATTTTTACAGTTAGGCAGATATGCGAGAAATATTTAGCAAAAGGTAAGGAGGTGTATGTTGCGTTTATGGATCTGGAGAAAGCATATAATAGAGTTGATAGGGAAGCAATGTGGAATGTGATGAGGTTATATGGAGTTGGTGGAAG
>NC_090748.1:23421679-23426679 GCF_036898095.1 Palaemon carinicauda | reverse complement strand
AACTTCCTGAACACATTAAAGGGATTTCTGTATAGCATTGAAGATTATAAGAAGGTCATCACAAGCTCCAAGACCTTTCACAAAGTCAAATTGAAAACCAGGGAATAGATAATTAGGTTCAGCAGACATATTAAGACTTTTTACCAAAAGACGTTCATAAATTTTAGATAATATGGGAGTAATAGAACTTAGGTGGTAATCAGCTAGACTTGAGCCACCGCAAAGACATATATATAAAATGAAGTAACATTGGCAATTCTCCAATAATTGCTAAAAGAAGTCTTCTTGTTAACTTACAGAAAATAACAGATAATTTAGGATCTAAAATGTCTGCAGCTTTATATATATATATATATATATATATATATATATATATATATGTATATATATATATATATATATATATATATATATATGTATATGTATATGTATATATATATATATATATATATATATATATATATATATACATATATATACTTATATATATATATATATATATATATATATATATATATATATATATATATATATATATATATATTTAAATATATATGAATATATATATATATATATATATATATATTTATATATATATATATATATATATATATATGTATATATATATATATATATATATATATATATATATATATATATATCGAGGAAAACACAACTTGGGTCTGCATCTCCATAGGCATCAAAGTTCATCGAGAAAGCTTTAATTTCACGAGATCAATAAGGTAAACTATTTAGTTTAGACTCAGGAAAACAGAGATGAGGAAGATCAAGTTTCTCATTACTCTGCTTACTGTTGAGGAAAAAAGAGATGAGGAAGATCAAGTTTTTCATTACTCTACTTACTGTCAAACATAACAGACAAAAGACTCAGTAAATGACAGAGCAATCTGGTTTAAGAAAAGGAGGAACTGTCACGTCTACACCAAAGAGTTCCGATATAAGTGTAACCCACCACTCTTGTTCCTGAGTTGTACCAAAATAGAGTTTCTTTTATGGATGTATGATATTCTCTTTCTGTTGAAGTATAAACTCTCTGAGCCAAAGCTTTAAGCTGAGTATACTTATTCCAAGTCAAATCTGATCTGTTACCCTTTGAAAGATGATAGGTCTCCTGCTTCTCCATATAAGCAGGTTTACATACGTCATTGAAGCAGGTTTTGTCTTTTACTGGGTACATGTGCACACAAGAAGGGATATGCCTATCAAATATGTTGATCAGATTTTTATTCAAAGGAACAACAGGTTAAACACTTTTATAAAATTTTAACCAAATCCAGATTGAGAGGTCACTTAAAATGCCCTTCCAATCTGCTTGAGATTTTATGTAAATCGCACATGAGTATTACACATCAGCGACAGGCTGTTCAGTCTTCATTACTAATGAAATCAAGGCATGATCAGATGTCCCAACTGAAGAACCAACCGTACATGTTATATCCATATATCTATCAGTAGTGTTAATGATAATAATATCATTACTGATATCAACATGATTTAATGGTCAATGACTATCAATCTGAACGTTATTCACAGCCAATAAAACCAGGGAAATCAGTGTACGTCAATAAATTGGTTCACAGGTTCATTTATAAATTATGTTGAAGGTACACTTCACTGATATGCCCCATCCTATTGTAATAGTTATTTTTCTTTTTTCGCTTAAATGCAGCGTAAGGCCAATTCTGAAGGTTTGAATAGCTTAACCATTACTTTTAAATAACGTTAACTTTCAAGATACTGTATAAAAGTTGTATTGTTTAATACCTGATATATATCATGAGCAAACAAGTATAATTCCAGTCCAGAGTGGAAAGTTTGGTTGTAAATATTTCATTCTATAGGGACATATAAATCTAGTAAAGAGGATGAAGCTTGACTGATACATTTAAAAGTACAAACATTTTTTTTTAAGTAAAAGGAAATCATATACAATCAAAATAGCACGTGAAATCAATTAATATAAAAAGGCTAATTGAATAAGAAGTTATAAACACTTTGACATAAACATATGGAAGTCTTTAGATTTCTTCCCTATGTCAAAAAATAACACAAAATTTACGTAAATAGAATAGAAATGTGATAATGCCTTTTTTCATTCACAATGAATGATGTAACTATCTTATATCACCCAAATTACCCATATCCTAAATCAAATTCTTACACATAACCAATAAGAAGAAGCGAGGAAAGCCTGGATGATGCAAACGAGTAATTGTTAGCTAATTGCTTGATCATCTTTTAATTATCAGTCTGAGTAATCCATCCTTCCCAAGAAAGGAAAAACTGTTGGCACTGGATTATAATCTACCACGATTTGGGGCTCATTCTTACCTAGGACCTCACACCTTTTACATTTAAGAATTGATAAAAGAGTCGCAAGTAATCCCCACACTATTAGTTCAAATTGGGAAATCCAGCAAAGGATATTATTTCGACATTATCAAGTAAAACAATTTATCTAATCATAAAAGGAAAAAATACGAAAAAAAAATACATGATAACAATTTTTTACTATGTAATTTTTTATATTTTAAAAAGCATCAAGCTTGAGCATGACTCGAACCCCAATTCGACAGGTTGCTAGGCAAGAACGTTTCCAAGAGATTACCAAAGACCCATAGCATCCAAAACATTTATGTTCTGACAGGTCAGCACGCCCACCTAATCGTTCAATGTGTTATTAAATGACAAAATCAAGAGAGAAAAACTAAATTTACCAGTCCTAAAAAAATAAGAGTATGAGATAAAATACTTGAAAATTGTATTAGTGTTATGAGTGGCTAATGACTAATATTCACCTGTTACCCTGCCGATCAAGTTCCTAAAACCTCATATAAAATTTGGATGTTTGTTTTTGGATTTTCTTTCAGCGATGGAATAGAAATAATATAATCTTCCACCACTCAAAAAAGATTTCTTTTTATCGACGAATCAAGTTATGAAAATGGATATTATTCCTGAACGCACTACTTGCAACGAACCCTAAAATATTATTATTATTTCAGGTCTATGTCTATTTATCTATTTATTTATCTAATCTAATCTCTTTATGTAATAAATAAATAAGTAAATGGAGATATATATATATATATATATATATATATATATATATATATATATATATATATATATATACATATATATATATATAAATATATATATATATATATATATATATATATATATATATATATATATATAAAAATCTATCTATCTATCTATCTATCTATATATATATATATATATATATATATATATATATATATATATATATATATATATATATACGTGTGTATATCTGTTTATGTATGTGTGCTTTATCTTCCATTCCTAGACCAGTGATATGAAGAAATTGTATTGGAAGCCTAATCAAATTTACCTCGCATCTGAAGTAACCCTTCCTGGCACATGGCTAATGAGGGGTGACTACTCTTAAAACCACCTGAAAAAAGACAAGGTAGCTGGCTTGGGAGTGCCTTATTGTTTTACAAATATCTCTATGTATATTCGTACATTTATTGAACCATATGAACTGTAAAGAATCCTTGTTTATTAAGTCTTTCCTCTGAAGAAACATCACAAAACTAGTAAGGATTTAATGTTTTATTTCCTATTTTTATTTTCAATATGGTTCCTGTGCTAGACATAAACACATACACACACACACACACACACACACACACACACATATATATATATATATATATATATATATATATATATATATATATATATATATATATATATATATTTGTGTGTGTATATGTGTGTATGTATGTATGTATATATATATATATATATATATATATATATATATATATATATATATATATATATATAAATATATATATATATATATATATATATATATATATATATATATATTTATATATATATATATATATATATATATATATATATAATAAAAGGCAATTTTAGTTCTTGAAACCTCACATTTACCAGAATGGTGATTGTAAGCATTATCATTATCATAGCTAAAACATAAGCATTAAAAAACTGATTTATACTAATCTATTGATTCATTAGAATATTTTAATTTTGAGAAAAGAATCATCACTATTTTAAAATAACACTAATCTTTAAGTCGCTAAGTCAACTAATACTGATGGTAATGAAAAGAAATAGAATAAAGGAATCCACTGAATATAAAAGCGTAAATGAAAGAAACCAAAAATCAGGTAATCACGCATTCAGAGTGATGGATATTTTTAATGAAGAGTGACTCAAGGGAACGTAAAGATTAAATATTTAGGAAATCCAATGTCTGGCTCCTTTTGTGGACACCCCCCCCCCCCTTCCACATTTTATTTTCATTTTGTGGAATCCTTATCACGAATCATTAAGAGTCGGTTGCACCAATCAACATAAATTTCATTTTGGGTAATTGGACAAATATAAAATGGAGTATGTTCATATTTTCAGGGATTCTTGAATTTAAAAAAAGTGAAAAAGAAAAGAAATAGCTTTTTAAGTGTACACTTTTATATATATATATATATATATATATATATATATATATATATATATATATATATATATATGTATATATATATATATATATATATATATATATATATATATATATATATATATGTATATATATGTATATATATATATATATATATATATATATATATTACATGTATATGTATAAATATACATACATACATATATATATATATATATATATATATATATATATTTATATATATATATATATATATATATATATATATATATATATATATTTTATATATATATATATATATATATATATATATATATATATATATATATATATGAGTATATACCAAAGCTTAATGATAAAATTCCCTCAAGCTTGTAGAAAATAATTATAGAAGATATTGATAAATATCCCTTCCGGTCTAGTTTCAAAGTGCTCTTTTGATTGTGTACAAAAATAAAGGACTAATCTAAACCGTCGAAAACTCTTATTT
>NC_090748.1:23406765-23413679 GCF_036898095.1 Palaemon carinicauda | reverse complement strand
ATATATATAATATATATATATATTATATATATATATATATATACATATATATATATATATATATATATATATATATATATATATATATGTATATATATATACATATTTATATATTTATTTATATACATACATACATATATATATTTTTGGGCTCAAGCCAAGTCGTCCTGATGGAAGTTCCTGTAGGGTAGCTTCCTAGGGTATATTACAACTACGGCGATATTCCCAGAGAATTTACCCTAAGGTACCAGAATTCTAACTCCTGGAGCGAGTATCCCTCGTGAAAGGGATATCGCGACATATCAGAGGACGTATTCTAGACACGTCACATGGCAATCTACATCCTGGACCGAGATTTCTTCTCGTAGGAGGTGATTGACGAGATACGAATTCGGGAAAGAAAAAGGGGGGAGCCGCTCCCAAGGCTTCCCTATCCCCCGATTCGTATGCGTGCCTGGCGCCAATCCTGGCGCCATCTGTATTCCTTTTTGCGTAGCTTAACAACTCGGTGTTTTTTCCTGTTTTTCTCGCAAATCTTGGATTTATTCGACTTTTCATGGCTTCTTCGTCTTCGTCGGCCTCTGATAAGTTGAGTATAGTGTCTGTTATGTATAAATGTAGGCTCTTGGTAAAATTTTGAGTGATTAATAGGATTAATCTTTGATACAAGAGCCGTAGCCTACCAGAGGTGTCCTGGACACTGTCGCTCGCTAGGTATAAATTAGTTAGTCAGAGCGACATTCCTGGTTGTTTTGCTTTAATAAATTTTAGCTATTTAGCATTACAAAGGATTTCCTTTCGTGCTTAGTATTATTTGGCGAAGTATTCGCCATTCTGGCCTACGCTAGAACATGTAGCCTAGTCGTTTGGTCCTAGTACTTCATGCATGATTTTGGTTTTTCCGAGTGTAATTAAAATTTTATTGAAGCTTTAGGCTATACTTTATACATTTTAGACTGTGTGGAATATTTCCAAGATTGTATACGTGTGAGTTTCGGTGAATTAGGTAATCGATTCTCTTGGTGCCTAGGCTAATTGCTTATGGAGCCTTAGTATACTTTATCATACTCCCCGGTTGCCCTCTTTTCTTCGGAGAAGGTATGCAATCCCTTTCCCTCTGTTTAAGCCTTGGGCTTATCCCTAAGTGGTTTTTTCCGAATTTATTTTCGATAAAACTATACTAGGGTGTTACTGTACCTTCCTGTTCCTGTAGTTATGGCTCAAGAGGGTCAGAACAACAGAGTTTTTAGTCTGAGTCTGTGTTGTCTGGCTTGGGGCAGAGTCCCCCTCGCTGACCTAACACATACAAAGGGAGCTTCGCTCCCTTAGGTCACTACCGAAGGTTTCTGTAGTTATGATTCCTTCTTTTGTGATCTACCAGACTAGTCCTGTTGCTGTTCTCGGGGAGGATAAGTTCTTCCCTTGGGAGTAGCAACGCCTTCCTTGCTTTGGTGCTCTGGAAGCTGGCAAGTATTGCTGGCCTTTCCCCTTAGATCTCCCTTAGGCTAAGATAAGTTTCTTGGCTGCGGGTGATCTGTCACTAAAGCAAGGTTGGCAGGACCCTCTTGTCCCTTCCCCCTCTATCTCCGTAATGGCCTAGCCATTACTGTACTGTACCTTGCCGGCCGGCAGAGCTGGCCGGCAGGGGTCTTACTGTACTGTACGTCGTTCTACTTCTGGACCTAGTATAGGTTGGGATGTGGAATTGACTCAGCCCATTGCCGGCCGGCAGAGCTGCTGGCCGGCAAGGGTCTTATGTTTTCGAGTGCTGCCCGGACCTCTCTTGGTCCCTCATCCATGCCTGCCGGTAGAACCGGACGGCATTGGTCAAGGAAGCCTGAATTAGTTTCTCCCCTTCCTTATATGCACTTTTTCGGTTGCCGGGCTTGGAGGTTGTGTACACTCTTATCCCGGCATCCATTCTATTTTTCTTCTAGTGCTGTACCTGTCCCGGCTGCAGGCCTATGAGGCCGGCAGCCGGGCAGGTGTAGTCCTCTGGTTCTTTTGCTGCCGGCTGGCATCGGTCTTGTACCTTTGCCGGCCGGCTTATATCAGTCCTTGTCTGCCGGTCACCAAGAGTGTGGCCGGCAGCTGGGTAATACCTTGTGTAGTTGCTGGCCGGCAGCCATTTCCGGGCAACACTGGCTGTTACCGGCCGGCAGTTGCTGCCGACCGGCACAGGCCTTTGAACCAGAGTGCTGCCGCCCTATAGCTGTTAAGTAGTATACTTTAAAGCTAGTTGTGGTGTGTGCCGGCCGGCAAAGGCAGGCCGGCACACATCCCCCTATACTGTACTAGTATTCTTCTGTATAGCATATACAGTAAGAAGAAAACTATAGTAAAGGTTTTGGTACAGCACTGTATCTTCTAACACTATTGTGTTTTCTTGCACATCCCTTTGCTGTTGCCCTCAGATAGGAAGCTGAGTTCTTCCCTGTCTATTATCCAGGATTTTAAAATCATTGCTTAGGTGTGAGCTCCACCTGTTTCCTCTGGAAACCTTGCATTGGTTACTCTAGAAGAGATAAACCATTTTTTATTTTATTATCTGGAAGGCTGCAACAATGGGTTGTGAGGGAAACACAAGTGTGTGTCTTTCCTTTCTGAATTGTTATGCTATACTATGCATATCCAGTGATACATAGTTCACTTGATACTCATGGAAATTTCTTCTCTTTACAGAAGGACACTCCGAAGTGGGGAAGTGCTTTCTGCAATGTCAGCAGCAAGAACCTCTGCGGACATGAGTTTTGTAGGAGACACGCAGCATACGCTGTCTCCAAGGATGATCTCCGGTATTGGGACCCTCAGGTATGTACTGTGTGCACTAACCTGATTAATGACACATTTAAATAGCTAGGAAGAAGCTTCGTACCTGGGTAAGGGGCTTCCAAAAGAACACTTCTGGCCCTTATCTTCCAAGTGAGAAGATGAGGGCGTATCCTTTCCCTAAGGCATCAGCTGATGCAGTGATTCCCCAGCCTCAAGAGGAGATCCCCTAAGTTCAGATCCAGGTGGATGCTGAAGTCGCGGTCGCGATGCAAGACATCCAGCTAAATGACAGGATGTCTGATGTGGACGGGTGTCAGGAGGAAGACTTCCTGGCAGAAGCCCAGGATGAAGTTCAAGCCCCTCTACATCGGCCGGTTATCCAGTAGAGCTGGGACAGGCCCTCTCTTCTATTGTTGGAATGATCCAACAAATGCAGAAGGAGAATCAGGAGAAGGCGGCTGCAATGGAACTGCGAATGCAGTGCCTTGCAGAATCACATGGGCCCCAGAAAAAGCTCAATGTGAAAGACCTTCCCTTGTGCTCAGATGCTAACCCATGGAGGTATGCTGAGCACATGCCGATGACGACTGGAAAGATCGTCATCTCGGATAAGCTGGGCTCAGTTCCCCTGGAGGGTGGAATTCTGGCCCAGCAAGGCATCATATCCGGACTGTTATGTCCGGCTGAGGAAGGAACCAGCTTCAAAGGAGGAGACAGAGCCGAAGGAGGTCATAGTGATGGACCATGCTAAGGCTCAAGCTCTACTTTCATCCTCGATGAAAGAGAGGGGCTTCTCTAACTCAAAGGTAGCTGCATTGAATAGGAAGCTCCCTTCCTTTGTGTCCTCGCCTACTAGAGCCTTCCCCCTTTTACAGAAAGGGTTTCTGGCTGTACTAAAAGCAATCGAGGCCGGCAAGTCTTGCCCCTCCCTAGAGGAGTGTAAACCCTTGTCGCTGGCCCTGCCTATGGACCACAAAGACTGGAAGGACGTCCATCTTACGTTCTCAGTGGGAAAGTTGGAGGCTGATATTGCCGGACGTCAGTTCGGCAAGGACCTCCCTAAGCTGTCTGACTTTCTTTTGCGAAGTGAGTTCGATACAAAAGAAAGACTGACTGCCTCAATGTCTCTTCAGACTACTCTCGAGACGATGGCAAGTGACCCCAAGGTCCATGAAATGTTCATGGTAGTGGCCAAGCCTCATCTGGCCACAGTGACGAAGGACCTTTATGGCTTCGTCAAGGCAAGGAGAGCTTGTAGGGAGTTCGTGTTTACCTCGGCTACGGTGAGGCACGAGCTAAAGAAACTAATCTCCTCCAACATTTGGGGAAAAGACCTTTTTCCCTACCGACTTGGTCAAAGAAGTTGTTGATAAAGCCGCCTTGGAGAATAAAAACCTTCTCCAGAAGTGGGGCCTGGCTATCAAAAGAAAGTCTTCCCCGGATGAGGGTCCTCAACCAAAGAGGAAGACTATGAGGACTAGGCTACCGTCTCGGCCAGCCAAGCCTCTTAGACAGCAACAGCAACTGCAATTGCCATTGCCCCCAGTGCCCCAGATCGTGGCACAAACCCTGACCACCTTTCAGTGGGTACCCCAGGCCGTGTCGACACAGTCCACGGCATTCACCCCAGCGTTCGAAGGGCAGTCTACTTCCTTTCAAGCAAAGCCTAGAGGAGCAGCCAGAGGCTCGTCTAGACGCCCCTCAAGGGGAAGGGGATTCAGGGGTGGTCATGGTCAGGAAGGCAAGACCTCAGGACGGCAGTCCAAGCGAGGTGATACTGGTAGGAGGGAGACTTCTGAAATTTCGGGATCGGTGGACCTTCGATCCCTGGGCCCACAGCCTACTCAAGAATGGACTGGGCGGGAGCTGGTACAGCACTCCACCCCCGTGCCTTCGGTTTTTCCAACACTCCACCCCCGTTATGGAGGAGTACGTTCAAGAACTGTTGGAGAAAAAGGGTGAAGCCCATCAATTTCTAAGGGAGGCTGTTTTGTGTTCCCAAGAAAGACTCGGAAAAGCTCAGAGTCATTCTGGACTTGTCGCCACTTAACAAGTTCATAGTGAATTGCAAATTCAAAATGCTAACACTGCAACACATAAGGACCTTACTGCCCAAGAGGGCATATTCTGTCTCTATAGACTTGTCAGACGCCTACTGGCACATTCCAATTAGCCATCGACTCTCCCCCTACCTAGGGTTCAGGCTACAACGAAGACTATACGCCTTCGGAGCCATGCCATTCGGGCTAAACATAGCCCCAAGGATTTTTACGAAGCTTGCGAGCGTAGCTCTCAAACAATTTCGCCTAAAGGGAATTCAGGTAGTAGCCTACCTGGACGACTGGTTGGTGTGGGCAGCATCCGAGACAGAATGCTTGCAAGCTTCCAGTCAAGTGATCCAGTTCCTAGAGTACCTAGGCTTCAAGATCAACAGAAAAAGTCTCGACTTTCTCCATCTCAAAAGTTCCAGTGGCTAAGATCCACTGGGACCTTTTGTCACACCGTTTCTCCACCCCGGCGAAGAAAAGGAAGGAGATAGCGGGTTCTGTCAAGAGACTTCAAGATTCCGAAAGGATATCCAGACACGAGCAGGAGAGAGTACTGCGTTCTCTCCAGTTTGCTTCGGTGACAGACCCAGTGCTAAGAGCACGGCTAAAGGATGCAATCGGAGTTTGGAGAAGTTATGCATCAAACGCGTGAAGAGATCTGAGAAGACCAGCCGCTTCGGCTAAGTACTCTTCTCAGGCCTTGGTCCCAAGCCAGACATCTAAAGAAGTCAGGTTCTTCTTCAGCCACCTCCCCCGTCGGTGACGATTCACTCAGACGCCTCGAAGGAGGGATGGGGAGGTCACTCTCATCGGAAAAAAGTCCAGGGGACTTGGTCCAGGCTATTCAAGACCTTTCTCATAAAACTTTCTAGAAGCTAGGGCAGTGCTCCTTACCTTAAAGAAAGTCTCCCCGCGTCATTCATTCCACATAAAGTGGTGATAGACAGCGAGGTAGTTGTGAGATACTTGAATCGACAAGGATCGAGGTCACCACCTCTCAACCAGGTGATGTTGGCCGTCTTCCGATTGGCGGAAAAGAAGAAGTGGTACCTGTCGGCAGTTCACCTTCAAGGAGTCCGCAATGTGACAGCGGACGCTCTATCCAGGTTCACACCGATAAAGTCGGAATGGTCCTTAGACGCAGGATCATTCTCCTTCATTCTGAATCAGTCCCAGAACTGCAGATAGACCTCTTTGCGACGAAAGACAACAAGAAGTTGTCCCTGTACGTGCCCCGTACGAGGACCCCTTAGCGGAAGCAGTGGACGCGATGTCCCTCGACTGGAACAGATGGTCCAAGATTTATCTGTTCCCTCCTCACAACCTTCTGTTGAGGGTCCTCAACAAACTGAGATCCTTCAAAGGGTAGCGGCAATAGTGGCCCACAAGTGGCCGAACAGCGTGTGGTTCCTCCTGGCATTGGAACTGTAGCTGAAGTTTGTACCACTACCAGATCCAGTTCTGACCCGGCGAGTCCAGAAGTCAACTGTCTGCGCTTCATTACAGAAAACCCGGACCCTGCAGTTCATGATTTTCTCTCCCTAGCGGTGAGAAAGCGTTTCGGGATTTCGAAAGCCAGTATAGACTTCCTTGAGGAATATAAGTGCAAATCTACTAGAAGGCAATATGAGTCATCTTGGAGAAAATGGGTGGCCTTTTGTCAAGGCGAAGATTCCGCAGGAGATCTTGACAGACTTCTGCTTATCTTTTTTCCCCACCTCCATGGTCAAGGGTTGGCAGCGAACACGATTTCAGCGTGTAAGTCTGCTTTGACAAGACCCATTCTATATGCCTTCCAGGTCGACCTAGGTAACGAGATCTTTAATAAAGTCCCGAAAGCCTGTGCTAGGCTCAGACCTTCAGCACCTCCAAAGCCCATTTCATGGTCTTTAGACAAGTTCTTCATTTCGCTTCTCTGTTGGGCAATGAAGAGTGTGCGTTAAAGGATTTGACACAAAAAGTTATTTTCCTATTTTGCACTCGCGTCCGGGGCCAGGGTTAGTGAGATTGTAGCCTCTCGAGAGAGGCAGGTCGTGTTCAGTTCCTGGATGGGGAAGAACTGAACCTGTTTCCGGATCCTACGTTTCTCGCCAA
>NC_090748.1:23399265-23401765 GCF_036898095.1 Palaemon carinicauda | reverse complement strand
TTGTCATCTGAAACGCAAATAAAGATGATTTAGTAAATGGAAAGAGCATGGGCGGGGTGCTGAAAACCCTTTATTCCATACCGTACCCATCACTAAGAGGGAAAATTGATACAAGGGAGAGCTGACAGAGTCAGGGAGAGTGAGTAAAGAGATTAAAATAGTTTTTAATCCAATCAAGAAAAATCGTAATGGAACGCTCCTTCTGATTTAGCTATCTATTGAAAGTGAAAAATTAGTAAAGGAGTAACCAAGGAAAAGAGTACCGAAAATGAATAGATAACTGTAATTTTGAGGTATAGAATATATGTTATCCAAACAGGAAGACAAATCCGACAGGTCTCTAGGGTTTCATCGGGCTGAAATACTATAAAAGTATTTCTTTTGTATCTTCCTCTCCACTTATTCTTTAGAAAACACTATGACTTCAAACTCAATGGGTTGAATATGTATATAACTTTAGTGCTAGTTTCGGCATTCTGATATTCCTTATATGCAATTTCTCAGAAATATTTGAGGGGTATCAGGAAGGATTGAGAGCTTAACTGAAAAAGAAAAGGTTTTAAGGATAAAGGAATAGAAGGAAAGACTATTTGTTTTTCCATAGGAATAGCAAAAGGGTCTTCTTCCTTTATTCTTGATGTTTGAAAGACTCCTTGGTTTTGTTACCTTGGGATAGTACTAGTCCTGACTGGACTTTCTCAGCTGGCTGTGAACATTTTTTGTGGGAGGTCTGGCATTATAACGCTTAATCCATGCTTAATGATGGTGACCAAAGGTTTTACATTTTGGGGAGACGAATTCTTCCTCTTGTGGGTGACCAGGTAGTTCTTTGTAAAAAGAAAAAAAAATAAATAAAATAAAATAAAGGGGTTCATGAATAAACTTCTTTGCCTATGAACTAATTTCTGAGGTGGTTGCATTTCTGGACTAAATAAAGCGTAGTTGATTGAGGGTCCACTGGGTCACGCTATTCTATATAATTTTTCTCCCTCTTGTTTTGTTAAAGTTTTTATAGTTTTTATAGGAAATATATATTTTAATGTTGTTACTGTCCCTAAACTATTTTATTTTTCCTTGTTTCCTTTCCTCACTGGGCTATTTTCCCTGTTTGGGTCCCTTGGCTTATAGCATCCTGCTTTTCCAACTAGTGTTATAGCTTAGAAAGTAATGATAATAATAATAACAGAGCTAAGTCACACGGTTACTCCAACCGCTTGGCCAATGTGAAAACGTTAACCATGGGCCATGTTTTTTTTTTTTTCTCTACAATTATCTGGGGACTACCACACTGCAATTTCGGTCAAAATTTCTATGATAAATCATAACTTAGAACTATCGTTGTATTCATGCAACAATACAATATGAAATGGAAGCGGCATGTATCATCATATTTACCATACAGAATTCATAAAGTAATTAGGTTATGTAAGTTATCATAGATAATCATTCATCCTCTAGCAAAACTAAAAGATGCAAAATCCTTCTTTCGGTTCATATCCTTCTTGAAGGGTGGGGAGATAATCCAGATGTGTTAATATAGTTGAAACCTACATAAGAGTACATAAAGTGTTACATTCTAGTTATATCTAAAACCTATAATCCATACAATCACGCTGACACTTATTTAAGGAGATGTCACCATTGGGTTATCTAAGAAATTTATCAAATATTTTATGTGTCTGTGTCATCCTCACAAGGTTATAAAGAAATTCGATTATGCAGTTAGTGGTGCAGCTGCCTCTTTGACTTTTCTCTTAAGAACCTCATCTGACACACTCATCGGACCGAAGGGATAAAGCCATATTACACCGTTCATTGGGTCTATCTTGTTCAAATCAAGATCGATCAGTGAATATTGCATTCAGCATATTAAAATGTGTTATCGGTTTTCTCAAAGAAGATATTTGATCTCTCTCTCTCTCTCTCTCTCTCTCTCTCTCTCTCTCTCTCTCTCTCTCTCTCTCTCTCTCTCTCTCTGAATTTCAATGAAGAATCCAAACTCGGAAGGATATAAAAGAGGATTCTGAGTTGAGTAAGTAATTTTTATACTAATCGCCTAATATATTGTTTTATACTTCACATTATTGTGTAAAAAAAATCATATATATATATATATATATATATATATTTTTTTGTTCATAATTTATTACTGAATAATGAGTGAACAGAAAAGTAAATCACTTATTGAACATAGAGATTCTATAAAGTATCAATATACGTAGATTTGTTTAATTTTATCCTCTTGAGTTCGATAATAGAGAGCTCATGAAATTCTTAATATCAAAGAAAGCGTAACTAAATCTAATTCCCCAATAAAGGGCAATTATATGAATATTTGAAACGTCATTATGAACAGAAATAAGTTCAATATTGTATAAACTACTAAAAATTATCACGATTATTGAATTAAGGCTAATTAGATCAGCGGTGCCATCTTTGAATTTTAATGGAAATTCAATTCCATTACGCAAGATGTAAAGTATTTTTCTAATATGTTATT
>NC_090748.1:23386765-23394265 GCF_036898095.1 Palaemon carinicauda | reverse complement strand
CACATGGACCACATGCCTCTGGTGCATGCCTTCACTCATCCATCCGACGCCTTATCCGCCCTTCAACGACAGAATCCCCATGTTATGGCTGAATACAATTGTGTACTTCAGCATGTCCCTGGAAAAAGGAATCGCATTGCTGATGTCCTGTGAAGAAACACATTGGCCGTAATTCACCTGAGATTGGATTACAACGTCAAAGCAAAAGCCCAATAAAAAGATCCAGATTACCAAACATCTAATTCTAGGACATCCTGCACATCCCTCCGTTGGGAGGATTTCCCTCTCAATGATTCTAATGGCTTCCTCATTGTGATGTCAGTATTGGTAGTCCTAGACTGTGGATAGTTTCTCCCATGCACCGATATGAGTTTGATCTCATTCATGGCCTTTCACATCCCTTGCGCCATTCTACTGTACAGCTACTGAAAACAAAGTTCATTTGGCATGGCATTACTAAGGATATTTAGAATTAATTATGCACTTGTAATTCATGCTACACCTCAAAAGTATGTCGACACATGGATTCAGGAGTGGGCAATTTTCCTCAACCTGAGCGGTGCCTTGTCCATATTTATGTCCATATTGTAGGTCCACTAACCACATAAGAATCACATCATTACTGTTCACTGTCATCGACCACTCCACTTCAATGTCTGCCTCATGTACATCTGCCTTATTCTCATGATGGATTGCGAGATTTGGTATCCCTGAGCATATACTCCTGACAGGGGTACCACTTTCACCTCTCAATTGTGAATATTACTAGCTAACTGCCTGGGAATCACCTTACACCAGACAAATGCCTACACCCCTGCTGACAACGGAATGGTTGAACATTTTCATCGCACCCTCAAAGCAGCTTTGATGTCCCGCTGCCAGAACTTAAACTGGTTCACCAAGCTTCCCTATGTCGTATTTGTCCTAAGGACTACTTCTAAAGACGCAACTGATGTCTTGGCAGCTGAAATTTGATTAGCACCCTATTGGTTGTACCTGTCAATTTTTTTTCGTCTGCAACCTCCTCCGGCAATCGCCAGCACTTACATCATATTGTGGGAAAATCTAGTTTATGCCACCAGACCTACAACACCCCAGTTAAGATACACAAAACGACATATACGCACTCATCAAGATATGTTTTCTTCTCCAACAACACTTGCAAGTCACCGTTAAAACTCCTACACAGGCCCTTTCCTTGTGATCCATTGTAAGCACAAAACATTACTTCTCAACATGCATGGCAAAGAGGACTGGGTCTCCATTAATCACCTAAAACAAATCTGTATCTTTACATACATACATACATATATATATATATATATATATATATATATATATATATATATATATATATATATATATATATATATATATATATATACATATATATATATATATATATATATATATATATATATATATATATATATATATATATATATGTTGATGTTAACAATCAACTATAATTTAACAGACTTACTCTATGGAGCGCAAATTTCTTCTGAAACTATATCACTACATTTTTTTATTATACTCCTGAAGAGCAATGCATCTCAGATCTAGGTTTTTCCATGAGCCAAATGTTCCTGAAATCATATTATAACACAGTGGGTTCACCGAATAAAATCTGAATTTTTCAGCGGCTTGTGTTATTTATGTGGTATTTCTCTCAACAGGAGAAATAATTAATGACTTCTCTATGTATGTATGTATGTATGTATGTATGTATGTATGTAATGAGAAGCTATATATAACTCCTATGTTAAAATTAAGAAAATTTTTATTTTGATAATTATTGAGGCCTGTAGAGATAGATGTATAGTGATTGTCTTTGTCGAACCTGAATCGTATAGGCGGTAGTGGACAATGGGCAATTATTCTAATATCTCTCTTGGGATGGATGGAATAGTGCATAACTACTGGCTTTAAGACATTTGTGTATAGCAAACGAGTGTCAAGAAAAAATCTTGATATTGAATGTTTATATTGTTGCGGAAGTGTATATATTACAGTAATATAATAGGTAACGATATAAATCTATGAAACATGTTAATTCAAATGGAAAGAAAAATATGCTTTCCATATTTTGGTATGTTTTTATTTCACTCCTATAGTCAAACAATAAAAACATGATATTGAGAATCACAAAAGAGTTCAGGGAAATAATGATACAGCAACAACAAAACGACTAAAAAATTTTGTGAACGAAAAATAAAAGATTTTCAGTGAATTTCCCTCTGTTGTTTATGTACGTGAAGTCGATTTGCCTCAAGATCCCTCTGGCAATAAAGAGCTGGGCCATTGATCTCCGAAAGTGATGGTACCATTAGGATTCACGCCGGTACCAAAATTCTAGGGACTGTGAACAAATCGTACCCTTTGTACCTTTTGTGTCTCTCTGTAAAACTTTTTTTTTTTTTTTGCTTTATATACAATGACATATTGCATTTACTATATGTATGTATGATGCTTGGAAATCGGGAGAAATCATGGAGAAAATATATCAATGACCGATGCGGCAATGTGTCTGACTGGTGAACACCAGGCTGAGGTTCGAGTCCCGCTCAAACTCGTTTGTTCCTTTGGTAGCCTTAACCTTATCATCCTTGTGAGCTAAGGATCGGAGGTTTATGGGAGTGTATTGCTCTATCTGCTGAATCACCGGCGGCCATAGCATGTCCCTCCTTTGTCCTAGCTTAGGGAGAGGGGGTACTTGGTGGAAAATCATATGTATATAAGGTCCGTCTTTATGGCATTATCCTGCTCAATAGGGCAATTTCACAGTCCCTTGCCTCTGCTTTCATGAGCAGTCTTTAAAACTCTAAAATAAACGCTATCCACGTAAATCAAAAGCAAATACAAGGCGTAATGCCATTGAATTATTGCATGTAATCTATATAAAGTAAAGAAAAAGATTACCTTAAAGGCCTGGATCCAGGAAAATGAATCTCATGTATATTTCTAAGCAGAAAAACTGAAGAACTCTATTGTTTGTGGTACAGACAACTGTTATATTTTTTACAAAGCTAAAAGCAAGCACCTTAAGAGCATTAGGCTCTTATACTCAACAACCAGAAATTATATAATGAAAAATGAAGAATATAAGCTTTCAGAATATTCACATATTTTGAGCAAAAATTCATGTTGTGGCAGTTAAATTTAAATTACCGGAAAAAAGGGAAACTGAAATAATATCGCCAAAGATGCGCATTTTATTGAATGTTTTAGTAAAAAGAAATCAAGGAAAATTCTGTAAAATAGCAATGATACTAACAAGCCCTACAAATTTTGATATTTCTATTAACCTATATAAGGCTCCGAAGTCATAAGTATCGAGTAAGTTTTATGATAAAAGAAAAGTAGTAAATCAGGGGAAATTGTTGGAATGTAAACTATCCTTAAAACGAGGCCTGTATTCGCAAAATTTTCCTCAAGAAGAGAAAATATTTTTGTTCAATTGATGGCAGTTTCTGTGATGAAGGTTTTTGACATCTCAAAAATAATTCTACTAAAAGTCTTTAGCAGCCTAAAAAGATTAGGTATTTCCTTCTTTACAGCTTAGTATACACGGAATATAATACGAATTTTCAATTGATAGACGTAATTAAGACTTCTTCCTAGAAAAAGTTATGGGGAAAAAAATTACTGCGCTTGTATCTATTAGTAGTTTAATAGACATCAACATATTGAACAGAGAGAGAGAGAGAGAGAGAGAGAGAGAGAGAGAGAGAGAGAGAGAGAGATATGACTGCACCATGAAAAATCCTTGATTAATTCCTAAAGGATTATTTACGTTTTTTTTTTTTTTTTTTTTTTTTTTTCTAACACAGGCTTTCAAGCTGATTAGTCTTATGGTCACTCTTGAAAAATCAAAACGTAATTTGGGCTAAATGTGTATATACATGTATATATGCGTGGGTGTTTGTATATATATATATATATATATATATATATATATATATATATATATATATATATATATATATATATATATATATATATATATATATACTCCATAAAATACTAACAAGGACTTATTCCAGAGGAATTGAAAAATATATATATTTTTTTTTCTAGCAGGCCACTTTCAAAATCATAAGGACCACAGGCATGTAACTCAAAATGCCAAGTAATACAGCACCCACTCGAGGGTAAATCCTCTGCAGAAGCTTCCATGGGATTCGCTTTTCGTACAGGTATTTATCATGATCATCAGCTGATTATTATATCCATCAAATGAATCTTGATTTTGCCAACACATTCACTCCATGTTATGGCCTCTTTTTATCTATTGAATCTTACAAAGCTTTTATACAATATTCTCTCCAACCTACCATAATCTATAATTTTCCGAGGACAAAACAATTGTCCCTTTCAGTTATGTTATTTTTCAATACATATGTTTATTTCTAAATCTATCATCCTTTCAATTTTTCATAATGCAGAGATACTTTATACAATTCCATTTTCAACATATTTAATCTTTTCGTTTTCATTTCAATCATTATTCTCACTTCACATCCATAATTATAAGCTATATCGCTTACAGTACCACCTTTCTGTTTCAAATGGAAAGTCAAGTCGCTTCAATCTTTAGCTCATACCTCTTCTTTTATTTCTTGCTTTACCAATCTGAATTATCTTTCTCCACCCTACCAATATCCTCTATATCCTCTCCCAAATACTTCTACAAGTAAACCTCTACTGTTTTTACTCCCAATATTATTGAGTTTATTGTGCTATTCACGTGGATTTCATTTATATTCAGGACCAAACTCTAAAATGTCTCCGATTAAATTTATTTTCGAAGTCTCTCACTATTTTTGCTTTTACTGAGCCTACGTCTCCCACGTCTCACTTATTCTATTTTCCTAATATCAACCCATGTGTTTGTCTATCAGATTTTTGTCTGGTGTTACATTACTTCATCTAAGAAGTTATAGAACATCAAGGGAGTTATAGTACACCAACATTGAAACGTATTTTTACTGATCCACATTAAACCATCTCTATGTTTGACCTCAATCGAGAATATTACAGTCACTCTCAACCATGTATACCGTATATGCACTAATATTCTATTGACTGTATCGAAATAATTTCCATGTCCAGTTAAGCAACCTATAGATCTGTCATTTTCTACTATCATAAATTTTCCATCTCGTACAGCTCAAGCGATCGCTTTCTTATTTGTCTTAGCTCACATGTTATATTTGCATTCACATCCATCTGAGTTACTGCAGCCCTATTTCAATAGATTTATCCCGGACGTCGAAAATGTTCGAATCATCGCCACCCCGGGGATCTAATGCCAAACCGAAATAATCGGATTTGTTGATTTCCCGTTGGAGTCCTTCCAATAAACTCTCTGAGTGAGAGACATCCGATGTTGTTATTGGCTCCCCATTGACTCTTGGGAATGTCAATATATTTACAGATACACTCAAAACGTTGTTTTTATAAGAAGAAAAAGGGATATATATACATATATATATATATATATATATATATATATATATATATATATATTTTATTTATATATATAATATATATATATATATATATATATATATATATATATATATATATATATATATATATATAAACATACACACATACATATATGTATATATATATATATATATATATATATATATATATATATATATATATATATATATATATATATATATATATATATACACACATACATATATATATATATATATATATATATATATATATATATATATATATATATATATATATATACACATACACACATACATATATATATATATATATATATATATATATATATATATATATATATATATATATATGCCCCCTCTGGCAGCGGGGGCATAAAAACAATTAGAATAGCGCCAACGTACCCCTGCATGTCGTAAGAGGCGACTAAAAGGGACGGGACGAGGTGGCTGGGAACCCCCTCTCCTATATTATAATACTCTGAGACATCAAAGAGGTGGAGCTGGGGGAAGAGTGACTGCTCCCCATACTTTAGTTTTGGGGTGTTTGAATGTGCGTGGATGTAGTACAATAGAGAGTAAAAGATATGAGATTGGAAGTATGTTTAGGAATAGAAGGATGGATATATTGGCTTTGTGTGAGACAAAGATTGAAGGAAAAGGTGAAGTGATGTTTTGTGGAAGGTCTGGTAGAATGCCTGGGATTGAAAGGGGAAGAGCAAGAGAAGGTGTGGCTTTATTGCTGAGTGAATGGATGACAGGTAAAGTAGTGGAATGGAAGGAGATATCATCTAGGTTAATGTGGGTAAGGATTAGGTTGGGTAGGGAATGTTGGGCTTTTGTCAGTGTATATGGGCCAGGTTGTGAGAAAAGTAAAGAAGAGCAGAATAAGTTCTGGAATGAATTACCTAGGTGTGTAGAAATGAATTATGTAGTTGTCATGGGTGACTTAAATGATAGAGTGGGCGCTGGAGAGGTAGAAGGTGTCATTGGGAAGTATGGGATACCAGGTGAAAATGAGAGTGGTGAGAGACTGGTAGATATGTGTGTTGAGCAAGAGATGGTAAGTTCTAGCTTTTTCAAAAAGAAAGATAAAAATAAGTATACATGTGTAATAGTGGCAAATGGAAGAGTGGTAGAAAGATCGTTAATGGATTATGTGTTGATAACTAAAAAAATATTTGGAAGATTGAACGACTTGCACGTATTTAGGGGTATGGCTAACGGTAGGTCTGATCATTTTTTGGTGGAAGGAAAATTAGTTGTAGCAAAAGAGTGGATGTAAAAGGGAACTAGTGAGGTTAGAATAGCTAATAAAACCGGTGGTAAAAGTAAATATCAAGAAAAGTTGAAAATGGCAGATGACGAAGTGAAAGTGAGAGAAACTGGTAATTTACAGGAGTGAAAGTTAGTAAAAGAAAATCTTGTTGGGATTGCAAGTGATGTGTGTGGCAAGAAGTTTGTTGGAGGCAGAAGGAGGAAAGGCAGTAAAATGGTAGAATGAAGAAGTGAAGGTAAAAGTGGAAGAGAAAAAGATGCCTTTTGAAGAATGGCTGAAGGATAATAGTGTAGAGAAGTATGAAAGATATAGAGAGAAAAATGTGGAAGTAAAGCGCAAGGTAAGTGAGGCAAAGAGGGCAGCTGACCTGAGGTGGGGTCAGGGATTGGGTCATTCTTATGAAGAGAATAAGAAGAAATATTGGAAAGAAGTGAAGTAAGTAAGGAAGGCTAGTTCAAGAATTGAGGAGACAGTGAAAGATGGAAATGGAAGGCTGTTAAAAGGAGGGGAGGAAAGGAAAGGGTGGGCGGAGTATTTTGAAAGTTTACTGAATGTTGAGGATAATAGGGAGGGAGATATAATTGCTGTTGCAGTTGTTGAAGTGCCGGTGATGGGAGATGAAAATGAGAGAGAGATTACAAGAGAGGAAGTGAGGAGAGCACTAGATAAAACGAGAGTAGGAAAAGCATCTGGTATGGATGGTGTGAGAGCTGAGATGTTGAAGGAAGG
>NC_090748.1:23359265-23364265 GCF_036898095.1 Palaemon carinicauda | reverse complement strand
TTTAATCAAGTTGAAAATGATGTAAAGAGAAAAAAATGGAAGCAAAGCGAAAAGAAGAAGCTTGTGAGATTGCAAGATACGCAAGATTAATGGGCACAAGACGAGAAGAAGAAGAGAGAGAAGAAATACGACGTGCGAAAGAAATGGAAGTGAGGGAAATCGCAAGACATGAACAAAAAGAGAAAAGACAAAAAAAAGAGAAAAGACAAGAAGAAAAAGAGAGGAGAAAGGAAGTAAAAGAGACGGAAGAAGCGAGGTTTGTGCGGGAGTTGGAATTGTTGCACGCATGGGCCTAGTTGACCAATCATAAAGAGACGGCCCCATCTAAGCACGAACCCATGTTTAATGCATCAGAAGCCCAGAGGTTGATTCCAAGGTTCACAAAAGAATCTCCAGATAAGTTCTTCGATCATTTTAAAATAGTCCCAGCGACGACGAAATGGCCAGAAGATATATGGTCTATGTTATTGCAGAGTGTGCTCTTTGGAAAGGGCCACAGTGCTAACTTATCGTTATCTCAGGACCAGAGGATGGAGTACCAAGAAGTGAAGAGGAGCATGCTGCAAAAGTATCAGATGACCCATGAATATTATAATGAAATATTCTGAAGTTTAAGAAAGGGTGAGAAAATTACTTTCCTGGATTACGCCTATAAGGTACAACGGTGTTTTAAGAGAAAGACAGAGTCTGCTAACGTAAAGGAGATGGTTGATTTAGAAAATAATACTAGAGCAGTATCTACGAGGAATTCCTGAACACATTCAAACGTACTTCACAGAGAGAGAGAGGTGAAGTAACTTAATAAAGCCGCTTCACTGAATGAAGATTATAATATTATCAGTCGTAAACCCTCATCGGGCACAAGTTTCAACCGTCGTTCAGACCAAGTATCAAGTATTCCCCGAACCAGGGAAATCAGTTCATAAATAACTACAGGAATAAGTTCAACAGTTACAACGAATGTAGCACTAGTACTGTAACTAAGCAGAATGTGATAGTACCAAAGCAACAAACATCAAATCGTCCTACTTCAGGTATGGTGAAATACATGCAGAAGGTTGATATTGTCTGTTTCAAGTATGGCAAGAGAGGCCATATCAGTAAGGAATGTTAGTCAAACCAACTGATAGTAGTCACCCAAGTTATTAAGGATAATTCGACTTCCCAGAGTGCTAAGACTAAGAAGCAATCGGCAAAGGATGAAGGGGAAAATAAACCAGCTAATGTTTATACTACAAACAGGATGAACCCAGAGTGGATGACTTTAAACCCTATATTTGTAAAGGTATGTTAGCAGCAATAGGCGTTAACGAGCAAGCCACGGTCAGGATATTAGGCGACACAGGTGGTAACCATAGTGTGGTGTTGCGAGGAGCACATCCGTTGAAGGAACAGTTTCTCACAGGTGACTCAGTTATTATGAAGGGAAAAGGAGGTGAGGAGGTCACCTCTATTTGCCGCTTTAAACTGTCATGCGAATTGATGACAGGTAATTTTTACTTTGCGGTAAAGGATTCATTGGCTGTTGGGGGAGTAGATGTCCTGCTGGGTGATGAGGTTGGAGGAGCGCCGTTCGTGCCTTGTCCAATTGTAATGGGAGAACCATTGAAATATAGTCCTACGACTGAACGCGAGAAGGACTACCTGTATTTGTTTCCTACTTCTGTAACAACTAGGAATATGACAAAGAAAGGAGCTGCTGAAGAAGAAAAAGAAATTGAACGAGCAATGAATTTGCAGTATTTGTTTTCCGAAGAAGAGGATTCCCTTGATGATACGCAAGAAGAGAACTCCCAAGTAGGCCCGAGCAAAGAGCAACGACAGACGAGCGGACAAGAGGAAAAATAAGAAATGGACTTGGAAGAAATAAAAAATTCAATTTTAGAAGTAAGGAAAGACAGTATGAAAAGGCTGCTAGGATTGCAACGGAAGGATGCAACGGTAACAGAGTTATTATACTGTGTGGTGGACGAAAAGGAGGCACAGCAGTCTCCATCCTGTTATTATCATAAGGATGGGTTGCTTATGAGGAAGCATAGACCTGTCAGTATCCCGAGAAATGCCAAATGGGGTATATATCGGCAGATATTAGTTTCTGCCTTGGTGATAAGACAGCTGATCGCCATCGTGCATGAAACAGGACATATGGGGATATGGAAGACGACGGAGAAGATAATGGAATACTTTTTCTGGCCTGGCATATATAAGGACGTGAGCCAGATTTGCCGTGCATGTCACGTATGTCAAATGGCTGAAAAGCCAAACGAGTGCATTAAGAAAGCTCCCTTACACCCGCTAGAAGGCCGAGGAGAACCCTTCAGCAAGGTAATGATGGCCATTGTAGGACCTTTACCAAGGACAAGAAAAGGTCACGAATATATGTTAACATTGACGAGTCAGTAACGACATACCCCGAAGCCATGCCCACCAGGAACATCAGTACCAAGATAATAACCGAGAAGTTACTAGACTTTTTCGCTAAGTTTGGTGTACCGGAAATCGTTCAAAGGGCTCAAGGAACGAATTTCACATCAAATTTATTTCAGGACGTAATGAAACTGTTGGATGTAAAACAATCAACTGCGTATCATCCGGAGTCCCATGGTGCATTAGAGATGTCTCATCAAACCATAAAAAGTTTGTTAGCAAAGTTCTGCAACGAAGCCTGGAGAGAATGGGACATCGGACTACCGCCGATTTTATTCAAAGTACGCAATCTTTATAAAGAAAGCATCGGATGTAGCCCAAATGGAATGGTATTTGGACGAGAAATACGAGGACTGATTAATATGTAAGCAGAAAAATGGAAAAATCGAGAGGAAACTAATGCATATTATGTCAAGAATTTGAGGAAAAGAACTGGTGGGATAAGGTAATTTTCTCTAGAAAACCTCAAGATGAGTCAAAGAAAAATGAAGAAAAGGTTCGATATGAAAAGTAAGGACAGTCAGTTTATGATAGAGCAACTGGTATTAGTTTTCCTGCCGATAATAAGATTGCCACTCACCAACAACTTTCAAGGACCATTCAAGATATTGGAGAAGATCAGTGACCTGACCTACGTTATCGAAACCTCAGGATGAAGAAAAATCAAAGGAAAGTACATGTCAACCTACTGAAACCCTACTTGAGCGAATACGAAACTGAAGCTTCACTGGTATGTATGGCGCAAACCATACCATTCACGGAAGACGTCGACGGATATGAGGTAAGGACAGTTAGCAAATGGATTAATTTTTTTATCATTCGGAATTTGGGAGAGAAAATAACTCATTTGGACCAGAAGCAACAAAAAAAAAGTAAGTCGATTAGCTATAAGTTTCCCTGAAATCGTCTCGGGCGTCCCAAAACGAACCAGCCTGACGAAACATGAGATGCACCTAAAAAAAACGGAAAGACCATTTAATTAAAGCGCCTTTCCACTGCCAGCGCATCACCGAGAAGTCATGAGAAAAGATGTGGTTTATTTGTTACAAAAAGGACTAACAGAACAAAGTTTTAGGCCTTTCGGTTATCCATGCTTTCTCGTGAAAAAAACCGATGGAACTTTTAGGATGTGTACGGACTAACGAAAATTAAACTCGATCAGTATGGTCAATAAATACCATATTCAATGGCTATGATTCAAACAGTTTTAGGAAACTCCTTGAACTTTCAGTAATAGATATTCATTTTGTTTTTAATACCAAATTATTCCAACAGGTTGATGGTATGGCAATGGGGTCACCTTTGGGTCCTACATTTGCCAATATATTCATGTTCCACTTGGAGGAAATGTACCTTGGACTATGTCCGGAATCATTTTGTCCCATTTCTATAAGAGATACGTTGACGACCCTTTTTTACTATTTAGAGAAAAATCCCATGCTGACAAGTTTTTAGAATATGTAAATAGAATTCACCCAAACATTAAGTTTATCATGGAAATAGAAAAAGATAACCAGTTGCTATTCCTTGATATAAACATTTCACGCTAAAATAGAGGATTTATTACAGGTATTTTTAGAAAAGAGACATACAATGGTTTGGGTCCTAAATTTTTTAGCTGTTTCTTGAAATCATTCAAGATTAATTCTAGTCAAACACTTTTATTTAGAACATATTCATTATGTTCGAACTGGCAAAACTTCCTTGAAAAAAATCCCTTTTTTAAAACCTATTTTACATACAATTGTTATCCTTCACATCTCTATGACAAAATTGTTAATAAATTTCTTAATGATATTTTTCAGCCTAAATAATTAATGCCCCGAGGTTGCCAAAAAACTAGTGTATATATCATTGCCAAATGTAAAAAAATGCTCTTTTCAGAAACGAGCTCACCACAGCCCTCAGCACTCTGTATCCATATGTCAATTTTAAGTTTATATGAAAAAAAAAAACTTTAAATATTGGCAAACTTTTCAGGTTCAAAGACAACCTCTCGGAGTTGATGCGGTCCTTTATTGTTCACAATTATACTTGTCCAAAATGTAATTTTGGAAACTATATCGGGTCTACCCGACCATTGCTGAAGGTCTGCATCGATTCCCATAGTGGTGTCAGTCATCGCACTGGTTCCATATTAAAATCCCAAGAGTTTTCTTCAATGAGAAATCACTCAAACACATGTAAAACTCCAATACAATCATTTTGAAATTCCTTCCCAAAACTCTGAATGCCTTTCTCTACTTCTCTTGGAATTTCTTTACATCGAGAAACTGTCTCCTTTCTTGAATATTCAAATCACCTCCACACTATTACATATTGCCTACCTACCATTACCTATCGTCCCTTGTTGATCTATTTAGTTTTGTTCGTAGTTAAAGAATTTTCTTCAAGAATTTTCTCGAATATTCTTAAAGTTTTCAGCCACATTTCTTGACAGTAAATTCGACCATTCATATATATATATATATATATATATATATATATATATATATATATATATATATATATATATATATATATATATATATATGCAGAAGAACCACATGGAAAATTAAAATACGAAATATAAG
>NC_090748.1:23344265-23354265 GCF_036898095.1 Palaemon carinicauda | reverse complement strand
AAAGTTAATAATTCACCTTTATTTGAGTGATCCAATTAAAATTTTAAGCCAGAGCTTCCTTGACAAACCTTTATAGATAACATCTGTCTTCCTTTAGGTGTTTGATGACGTACGGGCGCCTTTTTTTTTCAATTCATTAATATGTCAAATACCACATTTCAAAACAAACATTTCAAATAGTCAAGATAAACAAGCTTCCAGTGTTTCCTACATCATAGGAACTAAATCCAAATAACATATTTAGTAAAAAAATATATTATTCAGATTTTTATTTTCGTATTAGGCGGAATTCTCCATTTTTTTTTTTATATAATAACCTCAGTGCAAACAAGATTAGTAATCTTTTCTAAAACATTTACGTAGCCACTACTTGAGAGGAAATTGTTTTACCTTCAAAGAACAAACAAGATAATGTTATTCCGGAGTAATATGAGTATGTGGCTATGCACCTCTATGTATATATTTTGTTTAGCAATATGATTCATAAAGTAGACTGAAAGGAAAAGTAGATAATTCTCCCATATCGTTAATCAATGCTAATATGTATATGATTACATATTTCAAGCATATGAGTTCATGTTTTATTAAATGATTTGGAAACTCATATATTCCCATATCAAACCTTATGTAAATACCATCACTTCAGACTGAGTCTGAACGTTAATATTCTTTGGTGTTACAGATGACCTGTCTGCTGAGTCAGGTCTCCAAGACTAGTCAACAGAGACCCTTGATGAAAAGAATTTCCAAGCGATACGGAATAAATTCCAAATACTAATTTGCTCGGTCTTCTCCTTGATCTACGATAATTTTGTTAACTTCAAAGAAAATTGAATTTCTGCTGATGTAAAATCAAGTGTAGCTACTCGAAGAAAATGAATTTAATTAATCGAGTGAGAGTCGAACATAAATAGAAAAATTGATTGACACATCTCATAATTTGTTTATTAGGCATTTTGAGAATATCGGAAATCTTATAAACTTTCACCTTCTTATTTAATTGTAAAAAACACCAATGTGAATCATTGCCTCAAAGGGAAATAGATAGTAATAGGATATCCTTATTATATCCATCTACCTCTCATGGGCAATCTTTATACCACATTAAACGAACTTGTGTATAACTACATTATGTACTAAAGTGAAATTGGAATGACATTTCTGTGTGTGTGTGTGTGTGTGTTAACAATACACCTCCCTTCTCTCTGGTTCCTCTACAGACTTTTCCCTTAGTTTTCCTGTGACATCACATATCCCTGGTCGTTTGTGTTACCTTCCCTTCCACTTCTCTTGGTAGTCAAGGATGCTTGATAGGGCATCATCTGTCTCTGGGAACTTTTCTCGCCAAAAGAGCCAACACGTCAATTAGGGGAGAAGAATTCCGATTAAACTAAGGAACTCTTGTTATTAAGGGTCTATCATCAACCCGTCAATTACTTAGGTACGTGTTAGGATTTTTATCGCGATCTATATTTTTTAGGACATGATCAGAAGATGACTTGAACCGTTGAAGAAAATATTTGTAGAATTCAAATGTACTAACTGGCCTTTTTGCAGTGCAACCGAGCGCCTCCGTTATTGGGGGAGTGCATTGTAATCAATTCTGCCTTTCTCTCTCAGAGTCTCGTTTTCATGCCTCTCAAAAAGTTTTAATGTAACGTAATTACCCTTCTGGATCTGCTGCTATCTCAATAGGTTGTGGGTCCACCATATCTATCTTATTAACACTCGTGTTTTTCATACACTAAAATTTGAAGCAATAAATACACTTTAAAATGGAATTACCTCTGCCTTGGAATCACAGACCCAACAGTTTTTTTTTTTTTTTTTTTTTTTTTTTTTTTTTTTTGAAACGTGCTCCTACACGGCTAAAAAATTTGACAGGAATATATACAGTTTAGTCGGAATCAACTCTTATAGCACATGAAAACTGAATGAATTTCGTCTATTGTCACCTTAATTTTTACTTTAGCAAAGGTTCGAATCCTTGCACAGGCAAAAGTGACTATCAAAAACTGATTTTTTTCTTGGGTCTGTAATTGCAAGGCTGACGGTATTCGAAATTGAACATGCTTTCATGACTTGATGAAAGCATGACTGTAGTGGGTATGAGGAGAATCTTTTTTCAATGAGTGAAATGCTGGCTGCTGTGTCGATCAGCGCTCAAATGGGTTTATCTAGCAGGTCAATCCTAACTGCTAACATTCCTAGCCGGCTATTATGAGATATCGGGCACAGGCCAATGACCTCAGCTGAAATGCTGCTGCCCCCTAGAGCTGCAGAGGTGAGGTTGGGTGTACCAGTGAAGGTCCCAGTGCCTGCTCTAACTCCTTCGTCGATGGGAGCGCTGTTTTGGCTCGTGCTTGGGATGTCATGGGGGGGGGGGGCGTGAGGGTGCTAAAACTCCCTCGTCTTCCCCCTCCTCGTTTTCCTTTTCCTCGGATGTTGGGCGGGTGGAGGTGTACGTTTGCCACAGCCAGACCGCCATCGGCATTTTTTGCTGAGCACTCTCGAGATAGATGACCATAGGCCTGACAAGTGTAACAGCGTGGGGATCCTTGGGTGGGGCACTCCACTTGTCCGTGCCCCTCTCCCCCACACTGCCAGCATCTTCTATCCTGTTGATTGCGTTTTCCTCTACCCCACTTTGGGGGTTGATGACAGACTCTCATGGCAGCCAACTTCTCGGAATTGGCCCTGTTATTTAGAGTCATTTTATTCTTCTGGCAAACTGTCTAAAATGTTTGTATCACACTCACTACATCTGATAACGAGTGATTGTCATCCAACAAATAACAACCTAAATATCAGTATACTAATCTGTGAATATGTTCATGGGCAATTGCTTTTTTATCACCTGGAAGATTAGCACTCCGGGTAGACAACAAATAGGAATCCCGAAAAATGCTGCTTGTGTAACTAAGAACGGATTCACCATCCCGAATTTTGGGCTCGTAATTTTCAATTATGTCCCCCTTTCTCGCATCAGGTAAGGCCTACTTCTCAAGCAAACATCATTTTATTTCAGTATAACTTCTTGTACTGTCTTGTGGCTAAAGCATTACCTCCATTCCAGGAGAATCTTTCAGCTATCTGATTCCTTGAATAGCTTTTTCTCTTTCCAACCACCCACTTTAAAGTCTCTTAAAAACAGTTTAATCAATTGAAACCCTTCGTTAGGCCGCTGATCATCAAAAGGCTTAGGTTAACACTTATCTGGAGTTCAGGCAATTTTTGAAATACGATTTGCATATATTCACTCGGCTGTTTATGTGTACTTTCAATTGTGTGCGTTTGATCTTTGTTTATGTACGTCAGATAGGATGTGCTTGCGCGCCGCTTCTCTTCTCGTTTAACCAAGAATCTGTTTATTACTGTTCTAAATTATCTAACTTATTTTCCAATTCTTCCGTTCTAGTTTCCTATCTATATTCTTCATCGGCAATGCTATACACCGCTCCTCCGTTTTCATTCCCCAGCAGTAGCATTGTCTGCTACATTAGTTCTCGTGTATCTAGGCATCTTGAACTTTTATTTTACCAGCTCAGAAAATAACTTCACTCACAGCATACACAAAGAGACGTATTTTTACACCTGACACCAATATGTTCCATGTTGACGGATAATGAGACATCGGAATACAGGTTTTCTTTATTTTATTAAAAAGGTTCGTAAGTACACCGTACACAGCTGCCCTCTTAAGTGAGAGCCTTGTCTATTTGAGCGCACGAAGGCAACTAAACGCCCCTCGGTATCAAAATGCAATCTTGCTACAACAACAGGCTGATCTATAGGTTTTTGTAGAATTCTCATGATTATAGAGTGCATTTACCTTGACGTATAGCACATATCTACATACAAGAATTAGGACATATATATATATATATATATATATATATATATATATATATATATATATATATATATATATATATATATTTATGAATGTATGTATGTATATGTATATCTATATACACATTTATATATATATATATATATATATATATATATATATATATATATATATATATATATATATATACATATATATATATATATATATATATATATATATATATATATATATATATATATATATATATATATATATGTGTGTGTGTGTGTGTGTGTATATATATATATATATATATATATATATATATATATATATATATATATATATATATATATATATATATATATATATATCCTAATTCTTGTATGTAGTCAAATGGCTGAAAAGCCAAACGAGTGCATTAAGATAGCTCTCTTACACCCGCTAGAAAGCCGAGGAGAACCCTTCAGCAAGGTAATGATGGCCATTGTAGGACCTTTACCAAGGACAAGAAAAGGTCACGAATATATGTTAACATTGACGAGTCCAGTAACGACATACCCCGAAGCCATGCCCACCAGGAACATCAGTACCAAGATAATAACCGAGAAGTTACTAGACTTTTTCGCTAAGTTTGGTGTACCGGAAATCGTTCAAAGGGCTCAAGGAACGAATTTCACATCAAATTTATTTCAGGACGTAATGAAACTGTTGGATGTAAAACAATCAACTGCGTATCATCCGGAGTCCCATGGTGCATTAGAGATGTCTCATCAAACCATAAAAAGTTTGTTAGCAAAGTTCTGCAACGAAGCCTGGAGAGAATGGGACATCGGACTACCGCCGATTTTATTCAAAGTACGCAATATTTATAAAGAAAGCATCGGATGTAGCCCAAATGGAATGGTATTTGGACGAGAAATACGAGGACTGATTAATATGTAAGCAGAAAAATGGAAAAATCGAGAGGAAACTAATGCATATTATGTCAAGAATTTGAGGAAAAGAACTGGTGGGATAAGGTAATTTTCTCTAGAAAACCTCAAGATGAGTAAAAAAAATGAAGAAAAGGTTCGATATGAAAAGTAAGGACAGCCAGTTTTTGATAGAGCAACTGGTATTAGTTTTCCTGCCGATAATAAGATTGCCACTCACCAACAACTTTCAAGGACCATTCAAGATATTGGAGAAGATCAGTGACCTGACCTACGTTATCGAAACCTCAGGATGAAGAAAAATCAAAGGAAAGTACATGTCAACCTACTGAAACCCTACTTGAGCGAATACGAGACTGATGCTTCACTGGTATGTATGGCACAAACCATACCATTCACGGAAGACGACGATGGATATGAGGTAGGGACAGTTAGCAAAGGGATTAATTTGTCTATCATTCGAAATTTGGGAGAGAAATTAACTCATTTGGACCAGAAGCAACAAAAAAAATTAAGTCAATTAGTTATAAGTTTCCCTGAAATTGTCTCGGACGTCACGAAACGAACCAGCCTGACGAAACGAGATGCTCCTAAAAATAATGGAAAGACCATTTAATTAAAGCGCCTTTCCACTGCCAGCGCATCACCGAGAAGTCATGAGAAAAGATGTGGTCTATTTGTTACAAAACGGACTAGCAGAACAAAGTTTTATCCCTTTCCGTTCTCCATGCTTTCTCGTGAAAAAAAAAAAACCGATGGAACCTTGAGGATGTGTACGGACTAACGAAAGTTAAACTCGATCAGTATGGTCAATAAATACCATATTCAATGGCTATGATTCAAACAGTTTTAGAAAACTCCTTGAACTTTCAGTAATAGATATATATTTTGTTTTTAATACCAAATTATTCCAACAGGTTGATGGTATGGCAATGGGGTCACCTTTGGGTCCTACATTTGCCAATATATTCATGTTCCACTTGGAGGAAATATACCTTGGACAATGTCCGGAATCATTTCGTCCCCATTTCTATAAGAGATACGTTGACGACCCTTTTTTACTATTTAGAGAAAAATCTCATGCTGACAAGTTTTTAGAATATGTAAACAGAATTCACCCAAACATTAAGTTTATCATGGAAATAGAAGAAGATAACCAGTTGCTATTCCTTGATATAAACATTTCACACTTAAATAGAGGATTTATTACAGGTATTTTTAGAAAAGAGACATACAATGGTTTGGGTCCTAAATTTCTTAGCAGTTTCTTGAAATCATTCAAGATTAATTCTAGTCAAACACTTTTATTTAGAGCATATTCATTATGTTCGAACTGGCATAACTTCCTTGAAGAAATCTCTTTTCTAAAAACCTATTTTACATACAATTGTTATCCTTCACATCTCTATGACAAAATTGTTAATAAATTTCTTAATGATATTTTTCAGCCTAAATAATAAATGCCCCGAGTTTGCCAAAAAACTATTGTATATATCATTGCCAAATGTAAAAAATGCTCTTTTCAGAAACGAGCTCACCACAGCCCTCAGCACTCTGTATCCATTTGTCAATTTTAAGTTTATATGAAAAAAAACTTTAAATATTGGCAAACTTTTCAGGTTCAAAGACAAACTCTCGGAGTTGATGCGGTCCTTTATTGTTCACAATTATACTTGTCCAAAATGTAATTTTGGAAACTATATCGGGTCTACCCGACCATTGCTGAAGGTCTGCATCGATTCCCATAGTGGTGTCAGTCATCGCACTGGTTCCATATTAAAATCCCAAGAGTTTTCTTCAATGAAAAATCACTCAAAACTCATGTAAAACTCCAATCAAATAATTTTGAAATTCCTTCCCAAAACTCCGAATGCCTTTCTCTACTTCTCTTGGAATTTCTTTACATAAAAAAAACTGTCTCCTTTCTTAAATAATCAAATCACCTCCACACCATTACATATTGCCTAACTACCATTACATATTGTCCCTTGTTGATCTATTTAGTTTTGTTCGTAGTTAAAGCATTTTCTTCAAGAATTTTCTCAAATATTCTTATAGTTTTCAGCCACATGTCTTGACAGTAAATTCGACCATTCATATATATATATATATATATATATATATATATATATATATATATATATATATATATATATATATATATATATATATATGTATATATATATATATATATATATATATATATATATATATATATATATATATATATATATATATGCAAGAGAACCACAGGGAAAATGAAAATATGAAATATACGATTAAGTCCTGACTAGTTTCGTGATACTTCTTCAGAAGACTGATTTATTGAGAGAAGTTTTTTTTATATATTTTATAGGGAAAGTGAACGTACGAACATACATATAGAGGCCTACAGAAAAATAACACTCCCATACCAGCTACCTGGGCTGAGATCAGGTGCTTACAGGGTGGAGATCCAACCTCATTAGACACCTGCCAAAAAGGGTCATTTCTGGTGACCGGTAACTTCTTGTTTTTTACTTTCAATACAGTTTCTTTATATGAATAACGGTAGCCTTATCTATATAAATACATAAGCAAAACTTTATGTATATGTGAAACACATCTATATATATATATATATATATATATATATATATATATATATATATATATATATATATAAAGACATATACATACGTATACACAGTCATGTCTGAGTATACGTATGTATATGTCTAAACCACTTGTCCACAAAGTGGTTTAGTCATTGTCTATACAAGCTTGCCGACCAGTGTTCGATTCCCAGCCGGTCACAAGCTCTTGTCTTTGTGTGATTTCGCCTTGGGCTCTGATCCCGAGGTCGAATCTAAAACTTCTCCATTGTAACTAAACGACGCACACTGGAATTCTTCTCTTCTTATGAGAAATGTTATCCTGATGAAATAGAGATGTTATATGATCAGAGTTAAGTTGAATTTTATATCTGTTTGTATACTACTTCAACCACGTACGTACTTATACATTTTTATAACAGTGTCAAATATTTTTAAAATCTTAGTTCTTTATCCATTGTAAGCATTTGTATAAATTAACACATTTGGTAATCAAGTTCATTGTATTTTATCTCTGGAGATGAAAGACACTGATAGATATATTGGCTTTCATCGATTCTCGGAGGATCAGGAAGATATAACATTCGTGACAGCTGTGATATGGGTTCAAATGGCGACCTGGTACTGTACAAAGTAGATATGAGCAGCTGGTGCCTCCATCTTCCTTCCCACTAGAGCCATCTGGTGGCGACTCAAATTTGCTGGTACCTACTTCCATTCGATCCCTCGTACTCTCTCGAATACTATCGATGCCAATAGAATAATGTGAGTACTATTCCCCGAGTTTTGGTTGATCTTCACAAAGAAAAGTAACATCTGGCTAATGATATATATATATATATATATATATATATATATATATATATATATATATATATATATATATATATATATATATATATATATATATATAAAAAACAGCAGCATCTAGAATA
The DNA here is from genome assembly GCF_036898095.1 of Palaemon carinicauda. Lineage (NCBI taxonomy): Eukaryota > Metazoa > Arthropoda > Malacostraca > Decapoda > Palaemonidae > Palaemon > Palaemon carinicauda. The sequence goes on along the minus strand of NC_090748.1, from coordinate 23,345,966 downwards.
ATTCAGTTTTTTATGTATTACTCTTCGGCTCTCCTCCACCATCATTGTTCGTCCAGTATTCTAGACCCATGAAAAAAATTACCCCTCTTTCGGACTGCCAGTCGCAATCTACCGTATACATAATTTAACTGTTGCATGTCAGCTAAAGAATAACAAATAAATATTACGTTTCCAGTAGGTTTTCTCCGTTGATTTTCATCGAAAAGTTAATAATTCACCTTTATTTGAGTGATCCAATTAAAATTTTAAGCCAGAGCTTCCTTGACAAACCTTTATAGATAACATCTGTCTTCCTTTAGGTGTTTGATGACGTACGGGCGCCTTTTTTTTCAATTCATTAATATGTCAAATACCACATTTCAAAACAAACATTTCATATAGTCAAGATAAACTAGCTTCCAGTGTTTCCTACATCATAGGAACTAAATCCAAATAACATATTTAGTAAAAAAATATATTATTCAGATTTTTATTTTCGTATTAGGCGGAATTCTTCATTTTTTTTTTTATAATAACCTCAGTGCAAACAAGATTAGTAATCTTTTCTAAAACATTTACGTAGCCACTACTTAAGAGGAAATTGTTCTACCTTCAAAGAACAAACAAGATAATGTTATTCTGGAGTAATATGAGTATGTGGCTGTGCACCTGTACGTATATATTTTGTTTAGCAATATGATTCACAAAGTAGACTGAAAAGGAAAAATATATAATTCTTCCATATCGTTAATCAATACGAATGTGTATATGATTACACATTTCAAGCATATAAGTTCATATTTTATTAAATGATTTGGAAACTTATATTTCCATATCAAACCTTATGTAAATATCATCACTTCAGACTGAGTCTGAACTTTAATATTCTTTGGTGTTACAGATGACCTGTCTGCTGAGTCAGGTCTCCAAGACTAGTCAACAGAGACCCTTGATGAAAAGAATTTTCAAACGATGCGGAATAAATTCCTAATACTAATTTGCTCGGTCTTCTCCTTGATCTACGATTATTTTGTTAACTTCAAAGAAAATTGAATTTTTGCTGATGTAAAAGGAAGTGTAGCTACTCGAAGAAAATAAATTTAATTAATCGAGTGAGAGTCGAACATGAAAAGAAAAATTGATTGACATATCTCATAATTTGTTTATTAGGCATTTTGAGAAAATCGGAAATCCTATCGACTTTTACCTTCGTATTTAATTGTAAAAAACACCAATGTGAATCATTGCCTCAAATGGAAATAAATAGTAATAGAATATCTTTATTGTATCCATATACCTCTCATGAGCGATCTTTAAACCCCTATATGTCTGATTTTAAACCTCATTAAACGAACTTGTGTATAACTCCATTATGTACTAGACTAAAATTGGAATGACATTTATGTGTGTGTGTGTGTGTGTGTGTGTGTGTGTGTGTGTGTTAATAATACAGCTCCCTTCTCTCTGGTTCCTCTACAGACTTTTCCCTTAGTTTTCCTGTGACATCACCTATCCCTGGTCTTTTGTGTTACATTCCCCTCCACTTCTCTTGGTAGTCAAGGATGCTTGATAGGGCATCATCTCTCTCTGGGAACTTTTCTCGCCAAAAGAGCCAACACGTCAATTAGGGGAGAAGAATTCCGATTAAACTAAGGAACTCTTGTTATTAAGGGTCTATCATCAACCCGTCAATTAATTAGGTACTTGTTAGGATTTTTATCG
>NC_090748.1:23331765-23339265 GCF_036898095.1 Palaemon carinicauda | reverse complement strand
AACATTGCAAAATTTTAATCAAAATCAAAATATGAGTTATCGAGCCTACACAGGTTGTTTTCATAACAGTGTAGGGAAGAGCGACAGATAAAACAACGAATAAAAACAATTACAGTACACAAGAATGTATGTAACATGTGTGGTACACAGAGATGACAAGTGAAGTCCTTGTCACAAAAAGGAGATACGATTAGCAACACAATGAAGGCTCTCGATGTAGTGTCGCCATGTTGTCATGAGAAAACTGACACTCGGATATTTGTACACGCCGGAGATGCAACGATTAATAAGAAAAAAATATTATTATTAATACTATTAACATGGACGTGCTATTCATATCAATATCTGTGCTATCATCCATACAGAGAATAGGTCTCAAGAAAAAGTGGATTGCCTTTGACCAAGGAGCCATCATTCAATGGATTTCAGTCAATTAGGTAGTTTCTGCAATAGGGCTTGAGATAGCTGAAGGGAACCCATATCTTCATACATTAACTGAAAGTGATGTTGCGTCTGCCTTACGTGGAAAAGGGAAGAAATCATTATGTCAGACATGAAACATATATGAGGTTTTATCTGAAATTTTAACTAATCTCAGCCAGCATCCAACATCGACTCGCATTCTTGACATGCAGAGGCAAGAGAGATTCGTTGTCCCACTGTATGAGAGATCTAGCATACCTGGTATGGAGGAGGAAGCGTGACAAGATGTCTTTGCCTGCAAGCAGAGACATTACAAGTTAATTACCCCAACATTGGCAGCTCTCAGATAACACAAAAAGTATGCAGCGTATCATGCTGGGATCATCTGCGGCCATGCAACCATTTCCAATCCAGACACAAGCAGTCCTGCTGAATTGAGATGGGTGCAAAAAGTTGAGACATGGTAGATATGTTGGAGAGCACTGTACAATAAATAGAAAATAACAAATTCAAGGTATAAATAATATTATGGAACGGTTCATAAAATTGTATCATCTCTGTATTCTAAAACTACACACACACACACACACACACACGCACATATATATATATATATATATATATATATATATATATATATATATATATATATATATATATATATATATACATATATATATATATATATATATATATATATATATATATATATATATATATATATATATATATATATATATATATATATATATGTCCCCTGTTCACAGATAATGAGACATCGGCATATGGGTTTTCTTTAGTTTATTACAAAAGTTCGTAAGTACACCGTACACAGCTACCCTCTCACGTGGAAGCATTGTCTACTTGAGTGCACAAAGGCAACTAAACACCTTTCGCTATCAAAATGCAATATTGCTACAACATGCTGAGTTATAGGTTTTTGTAGAATTCTAATGATTATAGAGTTTTCCATGACGTACTACACATATCTGCATACAAAAATTAGGACATTACTCCCTGCCCCCAAGCTCCTCACTCTAAGGGGAGGTGTGCACTCGCCCTCACTAGTGTATGATATATGGAGGACACTCCAATCAAGCATAGGCATGGCATATATTAAACAGAAATGCAACATAAATTTGTATAGAAATCACCCAAATAAATAACACATCTTCCCCCAAAAAAATCAAAATGAAATATTGCATGTAAAAGTTTACACAATACAATAAAAATAAATCCGCTCAATTCTTCTTAAGACCTCTGCAACTAAAATACATAATACCCAGTGAAAAAAAAATATCAACATCAGTGTTACACAACCTTATCAATAACCTCCCTCTGGTTGTGGGCAATACGGGCTCTTTGGGCAAGACAGGGGTAGGAATAGATATTCCTTCATTCCTCGATTTTACTTGTCCGGGGTAACGGCACAATTTTGGAACACAATTTACCACCACTGTTTCGCCATTTATTTAAATTACTACTACACTTGCACTTGCAACTATCAACTGGTGGCCACTAGTCATTTTTCCGAGATAATCATTCATCTTCCTGGCCTTCTCTTATAACATTAAGTATAAGGTATTCACACCTACTCCTTCTATAAAACTGCCTATCCTCAAGGCAGAACTTTAATCCCGCAGCCACTTGCCATTCGGAAACTGCCCATGAATAATACAGCATCCGCCTGACGGATCGCACTGGGCCTATTTAACATCTGATTGTTTTCAGGTTCACTCAGCAATGTTATAAGAATTGCCACACTCAGCAAAATTACCACATTTTACGAATACATTAAGCATCTACATAAGAGCACATTGTTATCACCGAGTTTATTTAAAACACGTCAAAAGAAGAAATGAGTTCTATTCAAACAACAAGAGCAAAGGAAATAATTCTTTATTACTCATCAATTCAAGGAATGTCACGTTTGCAGAGGTAAGGAGAAACACTTTTGAAAACTACATCTTCAGGCACCACATGTATGTGTGCCTGATGATGTTCAGACCCTGCGCCATTAATAATGCTTTGTATCACTACAGTATTAGATTTAACCATCTTTACTCGGTATGGACCTCAATACAATGGCTCTAGTCTGTGTTTCCTAAGTTTTAATTGTTTCAAGTACAAACGATCACCCAGAAATACTTTTACTGGTGCGGTTTTGAACCAACCATCATACTTTGAGCTGTGTTTTTCATTAGCTCTTTTCAAAAACCTTTCAATGGTATTCCTTACTCTCCTCAATAGATTATATAAATATACAGGGTATTGCTCAGTTGAATAATTTGTCAATTGTTGTGTATTATTGAGTACTGTATAAAGTAACACAGGATCCTATTCATACACTAAAAACTAAGGCGTGTTCCTGAGCGAAGCATTAGATGCCATGTTCAAAGCTAGCTCTGCTGTAGGAAGCATAGTGTGCCAATGAAGGGGGTCATCAGCCACTAAGTAATGTAAAACTCACACTAATTCCCTATTTTGCGATTCCACTAAGCCATTAGCTGAAGGCCTATACGCGGTCAGTGAAAAGTGTTCAGTTTTCATCTAGTCTGTGACAGATTTCACCACCTTATTTATGAAATCGAGACCATTACCACTTATCAAAATATTTGGGTAACCAAACCTGGTAATGAATGAGCACATCGCCAGGGCTAATAAATTCACTGATTTATCCAATATTGCGTAAGTATGAGTGTATTGTTACTCCTATCACTACAACTCTAGAGAGAGCATCAGCTACCTTGTTAGCTTTACCTTCTATCTGGTGAAAACTGTGGAGGAAAGTTGGATAATTAAATTACACAATAAAATAAAAAGAATTAATGTTACTCGGATAAGATGGAGGATAACATTTCCATTAGGCAACTAGTAAAAGGGGGTGAGGCAAATCAACAAGTGTCTCTTTCACATACCTTACAATGCTGAGATCAATCGAAGAATTTTCACATGTCATAATAGGAGTAAATATATCTACATATATCCTTCAGGAAAACCCAATTAAGTAATCGTTCCTGAAAGAACAAAACATACCACAAAGCATCATGCAAAAAAAAATTATATAAATTTGGCATATATTGCATATTGGCAAATTAAAAAGAAATCCCACCCATTACAGTCCTCAAAGGGAAAATCAAAGCAATACATAACAATGTAATAAAATGGAGGATTAATTGTAGGTTACTTTGCAAAGGAAAGGTTGATACAAGGCTAATAGGCTTATCAGTCTATTAGCCTGATACTATAGATATATACTTTCTTTTCATATTAGTCTTACATAAGAACTGCAATGGGTCAGCAAATAAAAATATTAATTGTAACCTACCGTGGCCCCCCTTAAGGCCGATAATAGTCACACGGGTATTAGCCTAACAACCACACCCCAGGCCTAAACTATTAGACTATTAACATAAAATATGCATTAAAAATAGACATAGAATGTGGGTTAGCTTAACCTAACCCAAGATCTAATGATCATATATGAAATTGGATGTTCGGCAACAATACCATACCATATAGCCTAAATCAGACTAATGTGAAAATAAATAAATGGCCTCTAGAGCACGTAAGCCATCACAACTAGAGGTATGTACTATCCTCAGATGAGGACACTACTATCAACTAGAATAGATTTTTATATCGAAAACGCCCCTTGCATACACTCATGTATCACCTAACGTTAATATAATAAATTCGGCGTGTATTCACTGCTAAAAACCCGGCGACAACAGATGCCAAATAAGTCGAGATGTTCTTTCGGGCACGATTGTAATAAGACCACAAAATTGTCCGGATTTCTCCCATACCTTAAACCTTAAGCCAATGTTCGTATTTCTCCCATACCTTTACCCTTAAGCCAATGTTCGTATGTTTAATACAATTACGAAATAAATACTTGGGCGTAAAGTAGTTAACAGGGGGGACATTTGGTTGGAAAAGATAAAGAAAAACAATATAATGATACAATAACTGGATTTTTAATATCTTCAATAACCAGTTATTCTCTATACAATTAATGTTGAAGTTGAATCAGAACTCCGAACAAACTTCCAACAAAAGAAAAAAAGTTTTCAAGGAAAAATGGATAATTTTAATGAAATGAGAAACATCCTTATATTGTTACAATAATAAGAAACTCCAATAATGAAATAAATCTATATTAAAAATATTAGATATATTGGAAATCAAAGAAAAAGAAATAAAATAATGGAGACCTTTCATGTGACGTCATCAGACGACCAATAAAAGCAGAACTGATTCTGTTGAGTCGAACATTCGACACAAAAATCATTTATATTAAACTCTAACAATCTCTCAATCCATCTCGCTTGTCGAGAGTTCAAATCCTTTTTGTAATACAAATATCATAATGGGTGATGATCACTTTGCAATTTAATTAAATGACCTAATAAAAAGAATTGATGCCTCTCTAGAATGAAAAAAATAGCCAAAGCCTCTTCCTTCAATGTACTATAACTCTTTTCTGCCCCTTTTAATACTCGGGAAACAAAACAAATGTGTTGCTCTCTGCCATTATCATATCGCGGAGAAACTACTACCCCAATAGCTACACAACTCGCATCTGTTGTCATTGAAAACGGACGATCAAATGAGAGTAATTCATCCCTAGCTAAGGCAGCTTTTTTATGGTTAAATGCCCTTTCTTCTTCCATTCCCCAATTTATTACTTTTTGTTTCTTTAAAGCATCTAAGGGTCTCGCTATCCCTCCAAACACTCTTATGAATTTACCGTAGTACCCAGCGAGCCCGATGAACCCAGCTACTTCCTTAGGGGAATGTGGCCTGGGGAAATCTGTAATAGCTGCTACTTTACTGGGGCTGGGCTGGATACCTTCTGGGATTATTATCTGACCTAAAAATTCGACATAAACAGAAAAATTTGTACTCTGACAAATTTATTTGCATACCATTACGTCGCAATGCTTCTAAAACTTTACAAATATTGTTATCATGTTCTTCAGCCTTTTTCCCTGTAATTACATCATCTCAATAAACAGGAACATTATGGCCGATTAAGGGAGACAAAACCACCATCATTACTCTAGGGAAATGACTTGGAGTATTTTTAACACTGAAAGGAAGAAAATTAAACTGAATTAATTGATCGTTAGCTACAAACGCCATTTTACAATTACTGTCTTCCTGAATGGGTAATTGATAGTATTCAGATTTTAAATCAACAGTTGTAAAATACTTCTTATCCTGTACCTTCACAAGTAATTCTTTGATCGAGGGCAATGGAAATGCATTATCCTTAGTGACTGCATTCAACTTCCTATCATCAACAAACATTCTTACCTAGCCATTCTTTTTCCCTGAGAGCTACAATTGGAGAAGCCCTGGGGGATTAGCTCTCCTCGATTATTCCTTGTTCCCTTAATTTATCAATTTCTATTTCTATCTCCCTGGAAATGAATGGGTACTTTATAAGGCCTAGACCTAATTGGCTCCGCCTGCCCAGTTTCAATGTTAAAGGGAAATCGATCAATCCTCCCGGGTGGTTCATCTCCAATTGCAATTACATTGGAATAATTATTGGCAATGTTACTAACTACAGGTTGATATTCTGACGGAAATAGTTTTCGTGCTTGCATAATCAAATTCTTAGTGAGTTCGTCTGTGAGGGCAGGAGTTGTGTCACCTAGCATCCCATTATTAGCCATTTCACATAACTCTAATTCACACACAGAATTACAATCGTTATATCAGCTCTATTCTCTTTTATTTCTGATAAGCCCTCTGAAATTATATGGGTGCAATTGTCATGGGGTTTAACAACGACCTTGATTCCTTCCGCAAGAGGGCAACACGGGGTCACTCATATGCACATAAGTGTTTTGGGAGACAACACTTCTCCTCTCTCAGGTACAGCTGTTACCTTACTTAAATATCTCTCTGAGCCCGCACAAGCACTTACTCTTTCATGACTTCCTATCGGCAAAATATACCCTCCTGCTATTAGAGTTATTGTATCTTTTCCCAAAAAAATGCATATTTGAATACATGAAATGAAATCTATTCCTAGGATAGCCTCAATTTCTGGAATTCCCAAGGTGGGCAATACAAAAAAATCATGTGTAAACTTCACAGATCCCAGCTTAAAGTTAACTATCGTTGTATGGTTTATGAGTAGTTTATTTGCTCCTGGCGTGTCGAGGACGATGGATGCCGCTGACTGTAGTGGGTATGAGGAGAATCTTTTTTCAATGAGTGAAATGCTGGCTGCTGTGTCGATCAGCACTTAAATGGGTTTATCTAGCAGGTCATTCCTAACTGCTAACATTCCTAGCCGGCTATTACGAGATATGGGTCACAGGCCAATGACCTCAGCTGCAATGCTGCTGCCCCCTAGTGCTGCAGAGGTGAGGTCGGGGTACCAGTGAAGGTCCCAGTGCCTGCTCTAACTCTGTTGTCGATGGGAGCGCTACCTTGGCTAGTTCCTGGGGTGTCGGGGGGGGGGGGGGGGGGGCATAAAACTCCCTTGTCTCCTCCTTCCTCGTTTTCCTTTTTCACGGATGTTGGGCGGGTGGAGGTGTACGTATGCCACAGCCAGCCCACCATCGGCATTTTTTGCTGAGCACTCTCGAGATAGATGACCATAGGCCTGACAAGTGTAACAGCGTGGTGATCCTTGGGTGGGGCACTCCACTTGTTGGTGCCCCTCTCCCCCACACTGCCAGCATCTTCTATCCTGTTGACTGCGTTTTCCTCTACCCCACTTTGGGGGTTGATGGAAGAATCTCATGGCAGCCAACTTCTCGGAATTGGGCCTGTTATTTCCAGTCATATTTTCTTCTGGCAAACTGTCTAAGATGTTTGTATCACGGTCAATACGTTTGCTAACAAGCGATTGTCATCCAACAAATAATAACTTAAATATCAGTTTACTAATCTGACAATATGTTCATGGGCAATTGCTTTTTTATCACCTTCTTGAAGATTTACACCCCGGTAGACAACAAATATCAATCCCGAAAAATGCTGCATGTAAAACTAAGAATTCTGGGCTTGTAATTTTCAATTATATCCCCCTTTCTCGCATCAGGTAAAGGC
>NC_090748.1:23311765-23326765 GCF_036898095.1 Palaemon carinicauda | reverse complement strand
AGTTTTATACTAATTCTACATAAAACAAAAGTGCAATAACAAGTGTACCAACCGTGTTTCACACAATTGTACATAATTCCTTTTGTATATAAGGAGAGTGTTCTACAATAATATAACTCAGTCAATTGCTTCCTGCCTTTGAGTTCACAACCCTCTCTCGGCTCCGTCACATTGGTGACCCCGGAAGTCGACTCGCTCCCACTGCCTTCCACCCCCACCTCCCTCGCCCCTCCATCGTTAGTACTATGGCGGACTCTACAACAGCAGTTGGCGCTGCGGCCGCCCCATTGAAACTTTCACCGTTCGCCGGGGGAGAAGCATTTGCTTGGTTTCAGCGCGCAGAAGTCCGGTTTCGCATCAACGGCGTGACTCGCTCAACCACCAAAGCAGATTATGTTCTCGCGGCGATACCCGAGGACACCTTCCCAGAAATATCCTACTGGCTTTGTGAACAAGGAGACACGCCAATAGCGTATGACGCCCTCAAAACATACCTTCTGCAGCAGTACTCGCAGTCGCCAGCCGCCCGTGTAGCAAAGCTTTTTCAGCTCTCGCAACAACCGTTGGGGGACCAAAGGGCTTCGCTTGCCCTCAGGGAAATGACCAGTATCGCTCGCCTTCAACCTGCCGTAGACGGCTCTCCTTGTGAGGTGAACCTACTTCGTGCCCTTTGGATACGCCGTTTACCCAGACCTATACGCGCTGCCATACCCGCTGTCGATAGTTTACCCATAAAGGACTTGATGACCAAAGCCGACGCCCTTATGGACAGCCACTTCAAGACCTCCATCAACGCCTCCACCCCTGACGAAGAGGATGCCTATTCAACGTCAACTGAAGCTGACATGAATGCTGTAGGACATACACGCCCACACCGTGACGTGCCGAAGCAGAGACAAAGCCGCCCACCACCCACCAATTGCTCGAGCCCCAACAAACGACTTCTACAGCCACTTACTACCTCCCATCCGCCGCAGTTTTGCTACTACCACTTCAGATTCGGGGCAACTGCGAAGAAATGTGCCGAGGATTGTCAGTTGCCAAAAAACGTGTAATTAGGCCATCGCTCGTGGCGGTGGCCTCCCGTGTTTCTAATCTTTTCTTTTTACAGGATGCAGGAACGGGCGTGCGATTTTTGGTAGACACGGGTGCTTGTCGTTCTCTTTTGCCAAGGAAACTCTTCAAGACACGACGTAGTCGGTCTACATCTGCCGACGTCCGCTTGGTAGCTGCCAACGGATCTGCGATACCCACCTACGGTTACAAGAACCTCACATTATAATTCGGAAACGGTAAATTCAATTGGAAGTTTCTCGTTGCTGACGTCACCATGCCAATCCTCGGTGCGGATTTCCTCTCTCATCTCCACCTTCTGGTCGATGTCGCCCACCAATGATTGGTCAACGCAGACTCGTACTTGTCGACACCTCTTCAACCCGCCCCCTCTAACCTCGCTCTCCACATTAGCACACCCACGGATGCCTACGCCCACCTCCTCACGTCGTTCCCGGAAGTTTTCCGTCCAGAACTTCGCCAAACGCCCACGGTTCCTGCCAAGCACGGTATTTATCACCATATCAAGACGACGGGACCCCCAGTCTTCACAAAATTCAGGCGTCTGGCAGCCGCCAAACAGACGTTTGCTGAAATGTAGGAAATGGGCCTTTGCCAAAAGGCCTCCAGCCCATGGTCGTCACCCTTACACATCGTTCTGAAGAAAGACGGCTCCCTCCGTCCGTTTGGGGATTACAGGCGCCTGAACATGCAAACAAAACCGGATTACTACCCCCTCCCAAACATTGCCGACGTGACCTCCTACCTGCACAAAGCAAAGGTTTTCTCTACGTTCGATCTCCTGAAGGGGTATTATCAGGTGCCTATGAACCCAAAAGACATCCCTAAGACTGCCATCACCACTCCGTTTGGTACATACACCTTCAATTACTCCTGTTTTGGCCTTCGTAATGCTGGGGCCACGTTTCAACGTCTCATGGATGGCATCTTAGGGGACCTCTATTTCTGTGTATGTTATGTGGACGACATACTTGTGTTCTCCTCCTCAAAAGAGGAACACCTCTGTCACCTGTGCATCGTGCTCGACCGCCTGCAACAAAACGGCCTTGTAGTCCGATACGACAAGTGTACCTTTGGCGCCAACGAAGTATCGTTCTTAGGGCACCGCATCACTCCTTAAGGTGTCCACCCCCTCCTTGAATAGGTAGCAGCCGTTCAGAATTTCCCCGTGCCCTCGACCGTCAAAGCTCTGCAGGAATTCTTGGGCATGATCAACTATTATCACCGTTTTCTGCCAGCCATTGCCGCCACTCTTGCTCCCCTCTACGCCTCCCTCAAGGGCAAGCCGAAGGACCTGAAGTGGGGTCCTCTTCAAGAAGCAGCCTTCTGCAATGCAAAGAAGGCCCTATCAAATGCTGCGGCTCTCACTTTTCCTATCCCACACGCCCCTCTCCTTCTCTCCACCGATGCCAGCGACGTCGCTATCGGTGCAGTACTCGAGCAGGTGGTCAAAGGCTCGTCCCGCCCATTGGCCTTCTTCAGCAGAAAACTGTCCAAGGCAGAATATGGTTATTCTACCTTCGATCGAGAATTGCTGGCGGTGCACTTGGCTGTCCGTCACTTTCGCTATTTCTTAGAAGGTACGCCCTTTGTCATTCGCACAGACCACATGCCTCTGGTGCACGCCTTCACTCGACAGTCTGACGCCTGGTCCGCCCGTCAACGCCGACATCTCTCCGCCGTGGCTGAATACAATTGCTCGCTCCAATACGTCCCTGGGAAAATGAATCCCGTTGTCGATGCCCTGTCAAGAAACACATTGGCTGCCGTTCAACTGGGATTGGATTACAACAGCCTGGCTGAAGCCCAACGACAGGATCCAGAGTATCAAGCTTGTAGGACATCCTGCACGTCCCTCCGTTGGGAAGACTTTCCCCTCGAAGACTCCAACACCACCCTCCTCTGTGACGTCAGTACTGGTAGACCGCAACCTTGGATTCCTGCTCCCATGCTACGGCAGGTGTTTGATCTCATTCACGGCCTTTCACATCCCTTGTGCTGTTCTACTGCACAGCTGCTGAAGGCAAAGTTCATTTGGCACGGCATTTCTATGGATGCTGAGAATTAGGTCCGCGGCTGTACTTCTTGCCAAACTTCCGAAGTACATCGACACACGGATTCAGGAGTGGGCACCTTTCCTTAACCTCAGCGTCGTTTTGCACACATTCACGTCTACGTTGTATGCCCCCTACCCACATCACAAGGACATCGTTACCTGTTTACCGTCATCGACCGCTCCACTCGTTGGCCTGAAGCCATTCCCATGGAAACTGCAACGTCCGCCTCATGTACATCTGCCTTACTCTCTAGATGGATTTCAAGATTCGGTATCCCTGAGCATATTACTTCTGACAGGGGAACCACTTTCACTTCTCAATTGTGGACGTCATTAGCGAATCTCCTGGGCATCACCCTACATCAGACAACGGCCTACAACCCCGCTGCCAATGGAATGGTTGAACGTTTTCATCCCACCCTCAGAGCAGCTTTGATGTCCCGCTGCAAGGATTGCAACTGGTTTACTCAGCTTCCCTGGGTCCTCCTGGGACTAAGGACCACTCCTAAAGACGCCCTCGATGTCTCGGCAGCTGAAATGGTGTATGGAGACCCGTTGGTCGTCCCTGCCGAATTTTTTCCTTCTACAACCTCCTCCGACGATCTCCAGCGCATACGTCACGTCGTGGGAAAATTTACTCCGTGCCGCCAGACTTACAAGCCCCCAGCGAAGCATCACATACCAACGGACTTGCACTCTGCAACGCACGTCTTCCTGCGCAACGACACCAGCAAGCCACCACTAACGCCCCCTTACACAGGCCCTTTCCTTGTGATCCGACGCAGTCCGAAAGCATTCATCCTAAACATTCGGGGCAAAGAAGACTGGGTCTCCATTGATCATCTAAAACCTGCTTATCTTCTGCCAGATGACCCGCCTACAGTTCGCCTCTCTAGATCAGGGCGCCCTTTTTAACATGTACAGTATGTCATTTTTAGGGGGGGAGCCCTGTATCAACCGTGTTTCACGCAATTGTACATAATTCCTTTTGTATATAAGGAGAGTGTTCTACAATAATATAACTCAGTCGATTGCTTCCTGCCTTTGAGTTCATAACCCTCTCTTGGCTCCATCACACAAGGCTGATATAAATTAGAGCATAAAGGACGTTAATATATATATATATATATATATATATATATATATTGGGCTCAGGCCATGTCATCCTGATGGAAGTTCCTATTAGGTAGCTTTCAAGGGTATATTTGACTACAGTGATATTCCCAGAGAATTTTACCTCAAGGTATCCAGAATTCTAACTCTTGTAGCGAATATCCCTAAATAATCTCACAGGGATATCACATTATATCAGAGGACGTATTCTTGACACGTCACATAGCTATCTTCACCCCGAACAGTATTAACGCTTCGAGGGGGTATAGTGACAAGAATCTGAAACGAGAATGAAAAGAGAGCCGCTCATAAGGCATCTCTCCTATCCCGTTTCCAGTGTGTATCTGATGAAGGCGGTAGCGCCCTCTTTATTCCTTTTCGTGTAGCTCCACTACTCGGCGTTTTCCCTTGTCTTCTCTCGTTATTTTGGATTTAATTCAAAATTGTGATGACTTCTCCGGCCTCTTCTGCCTCCAGGAAGTTGAGTATTATCTTTACTATGTATAATTGTAAGCTCCTGTTGTTTTGAATTAAATCAAAAGTGATTTATCATAAACAAGAGCTGTTGCCTACCGGAGGCATCCTGGATGCTATCGCTTGCTCTTATGGGTCATTTAGTTAGCTGGAGCGACGTTCCCGGTTTGTTACGCTTTAATAATTTAGCTATTTAGCTCCACTAGAAATGCTTATATTATTCCTTCAGTTTTTAGCTTGGTGATTTCGACACGGGTCAAGGTACCGATCTTGCCCTTCGTGAAGCTTCGTAGCCTAGACGTCTGGTACTAGTACTTTCATGCATGATATAAGTTTTTCCGAATGTTATATTATTGAAGCTATAGGCAAATATTTTATACATATAAGATATTGTTGAATTTTTTTTCCAAGATTGTATACGAGAGAGTTTCGGTGATTTAGGTAATCGATTCTCATCTTGCCTAGTCTAGTATTCTAGGTACAGTAGTATACTTTCACACATCTCCGATTGTTCTTTTCTCCTCCGGAGGCTAAGTTCAATCCCTCTCTCCCTCTGTAAGCCTTCAGCTTAATCCTAGTGGTTCTATCTGTATAATAATTCAGGTATAACTATTCTAGGATATGTCTGTCCTGACCTGATAACCAGTGACTGGTTTTTTGGGTTAGGACAAAACATCAGAGTTTCTAGTCTTTGGTATGCTTCTTCTTAGCATAGAGAAGGAGTCTCCTTTGCTAGGTTAGGGGCGGACACAGGAAGCTTTGCTTCCCTAGTCCATGATGGAAGGATTCCGTAAGAGATGATTCCTTCCTCTTGTGGTCTAGCAGACTGTCCTGTGTTGTTTTTCTCGGGCTGGAGAATGAGTTTTCTCTGTTGCCCAGCGAAATAACTTCACCTAACTTTGTTCTGGTTGGAAGGAGGTTAGCAAGTATTGCCAGTCTTCCTCCCTAATAGACAACTCTTGGTTAGGATGAGCTTCCCTAACGGTTGAGTGTGTCTCCTGCTAGAACGAAGTCTATAGGACCCTTATCCCTTCCCCACCTCTCTTTCTTTTATTTTCTTTTGGCCGCAGTCCTTCTTCCGTACCTAGTATAGGTTAGGATGGAGGACAGGCTCAGCTCTCTGCCTCTTGGCACTACGTGTCCTCCGGCAGAGACCCTTTTTTCTTTGCAAAGTGAACCTCAGACATCCCTTGGTCTCCCTTCCACGTCTGCCGGTAGAGCCAGGCAGAATAGGGATTCTTCGGAAGCCTGAATGCTACATTCTCCCCTTCCATAAGTTCACTCTTTCTGGATGGAAGGTCGTATGGCAATGCCGCCTTATAACCTTACATCCATACTGTTTCTCTGACTATTTTGTTGCACCCATAACCTGGCTGCCGGCTTAACAGCCGACAGCCGGGCAGGTGAAGGTTCACTGGTTCTTGGCTACTGTCGGCGGGCATAGGTTTTATTTCCTTTGCCGGCCAGCAGTGGAAACACAGCCCGAATCTGCTGGCCACTACGATTAGCAGCTGGCAGCCGGGTATTAGTGTTTTCAGCCGTCAGCTGGCAATGATTGCTGGCCGGCACACAGTGGCAAATTAGGGGGCTGCCGCCTATTAGTTAAAGATAGTATATCTTTGAACTATACAGGGGTAGTTGCCGGCCGGCACGTGCAGGCGCACGCCAGCACAACAGCATGCGATGTACAGTAGTTGCTGTATTCATAGTGTAGTACACACTGCATTAGAAGAAACTGCTGTACACTGCTTATGATAACACTAAAAGTTCTTCATCATATGTAATGTTATCTTGTACAGCCTTTTGTTGAGACCGTACAATACATAGAAAGTAAGTTCTTTCTGTATTCCTTCTATCCCGTATATTAAAACTTTATCTCAAGGTTTGAACTACACCTTAAATTTCCATTTAGAAAATTACATAAGGTATTCTAGAATACAATCAACCTTAGTTTTAATATCTCGGGAGGTTTCAGCAATTGACTGGACAGGAAATACAAGTATATGTCTTTCCTTCTTTCTTTTATAGCTTTTCTATATAAGCTAAATGTCTCAATATAAGTGAAAGCCTTCACTTGATACTCATGGATTTTTCTTCTCTTTACAGGAGGATCATCTGAAGTGCGGGAGTGTGTTCTGTAATGTCGGCAGTAAGAACTCCTGTGGACATCAAAATTGCAGGAGGCACGCAGCATGCGCAGCCTCCAGAGGTGATCTCCGCTATTGGGACCTTCAGGTTTGTAGAGTTTGTTCTAACCTGATTACCGAGGCTTGTGACGACCCTAAGTCAACGGAATCAAGGGATGCTGCCAGGCAAACGTTACGATCCTGGGTGAGGGGTTTTCAGAAAAACACCTCAGGTCCCTACCTTCCAAATGAGAAGATGAGGGTCTACCTTTTCCCTAAAGCATCGGCTGATGCAATCATCCCCCAGCCTCAGGTGGAGATACCAATTGCCCAGAATCCGGTAGATTTTGAAGTCTCAGCCGCCTTTCAAGACATCCAATTGGACGATAGGATGTCGGAGGTGTCGGATTCTACTGAGAAGGACCTTCTAGGAGATGGTCAGGAGGAGGAGCTGTTCCAGGCTCCTCAAGTAGAAGAGCAAGAAATCGACGAAGGGTCGGTTGCATCGGTTCCGGACCCAGAACCTATTCTGTCTACATCGTCTGCTATCCCAGATGAACTGGGAAGGACTCTTTCTTCCATTGTTGAGATGATCCAACAAATTCAAAGGAAGAATGATGAGAAGGAAGCTGCAATGAAACTGGAGATACGTAGACTTGCAGCATCACGTGGGCCCCAGAAGCGGGTCAGCGTGAAGGCTCTTCTTTTGTGCTCGGATACTAATCCTTGGAGGTATGCCGAACTCATGCCAATGACAACCGGGAAGATCGTGATCTCTGAAAATTTGGGAGCAATTCCCCTGGAAGAAGTGGAATTTAGGCCCAACAAATATTCTTATCCGGACTGCTATGTCCGTCTTAGAAAGGAGCCAGCATCAAAGGAGGAGACGGAGCCGAAGGAGGTCATAGTTTTTGACCATAGTAAAGCTCAGACGTTACTAGCGAGCTTGACAAAAGAGAGGGGCTTCACTAACTCAAAGGTGCCCACCTTGAGTAAGAAGCTTCCCTCCTCTGTGGCTTCTCCTACCAGAGCCTTTCCCTTCTTGGAAAAGGGATATAAGGCAGCCTTAAAGGTGGTGGAGGCAGGGAAACCATGCCCTTCCTTGGAGGAGTGCAAGCCGTTATCTCTGACCTTGCCCTTGGACCAAGAAGACTGGAAGGACGTAAACCTTACCTTCTCAGTTGGGAAGCTGGAAGCTGATATTGCTGAACGCCAGTTCGGTGAGGCACTTCCAAGACTGTCGGAGATTCTCTTGCATAAAGAGTAAGAGACAAAGGAAAGACTTGCGTCATCGATGTTGTTGCAAACGACACTAGAAACGATGGCAAGTGACCCCAAGATCCCGGACATGTTCATGGTTGTGGCCAAAACCCATCTGGCCACGGTTACGAAGGATCTCTATAGCTTTATTAGAGCTAGTAGAGCCTGTAGAGAGTTCGTGTTCGCCTTGGCTGCGGTGAGGCACGACCCGAGGAAACTGATCTCCTTTCGTTTTTGGGGTAAAGACCTCTTTCCTAATGAAGTGGTTAAAGAGGTAGTAGACAAGGCCGCCACAGAGAATAGGAACCTTCTCAAAAAGTGGGGCTTAGATCTCAAGAGACAGTCTTCTCCAGATGAGGATCTCCAACCCAAGAGGAAGACGAAAAGGCCTAGGCCATCCTCTCGGCCGGCTAAACCCTACTGACAGCAACAACATCAACTTCCTGTGACCGTGGTGCCTCAGATAGTGGCACAACCTCCAACCACGTACCAGCTGGTACCTCAACAAGTAGACTTCTTCCTTTCGTTCGAGAGCTAGAGGAACAGCCAGAGGTTCGTCTAGATGCCCTTCAAGAGGAAGGGGATACAAGGGAGGACGCGGTCAAGGAGGCAAGGCCTCAGATTCACAACAGCAGAAGTAAGATACTTCCAGTAGGAGGGAGACTACAGCTATTTAGGGATCGCTGGACCTTCAATCCCTGGCCTCACAGCCTAATTAAAAATGGACTATGTTGGAGCGGGAGCAGTCCTCCACCTCATTTTCCTCAATTCTTCCAACACTCATCCCGCGTTCTGGAAGAATATGTCCGAGAACTCTTAGACAAAAGAGTAATCCGGAAGGATAAGTCCATAAAATTCCAAGGAAGGCTGTTTTGTGTTCCAAAGAAGGACTCAGAAAAACTCAGAGTTATTCTAGACTTGTCGCCGCTCAACAAGTTCATAGTGAACTACAAGTTCAGAATGCTCACGCTTCAGCACATAAGGACCCTACTGCCCAGAAGGGCATATACTGTCTCCATAGACTTATCTGACGCTTATTGGCATGTTCCAGTTAATCGTCACCTCTCCTCCTACCTAGGCTTCAAGTTACATAGAAAACTTTACGCCTTCAGAGCCATGCCTTTCGGGCTAAACATAGCCCCAAGGATTTTCACGAAGCTCGCGAACGCAGCCGTCCATCAATTACGCCTAAAAGGGGTCCAAGTAGTAACCTACTTGGACGACTGGCTAGTGTGGGCAGCATCCAGGACAGAATCCATGCAAGCTTCTAAGATAGTGATCCAGTTCATGGAACATCTGGGATTCAAGATCAACATAAAAAAGTCTCATCTTTCTCCAGCTCAAAAATTTCAGTGAATGGGAATCCACTGGAATTTGGAAAAAATATGCATCAAATGCGCGAAGAGATCCAAGTGATGTTGGCCATATTCCGTTTGGCGGAAAGGAAGAAATGGCACCTGTCAGCAGTTCACATTCAAGGGTTCCCAAATGTAACAGCGGACGCTCTATCTAGGTTTACATCTATAGAGTCAGAATGGTCCCTTGACGCAGGATCGTTCTCCTTCATCTCGATTCAAGTCCCAGAGCTGTAGATAGACCTCTTTGCGACGAAAGAAAACAAGAAAATAGATTGTTACGTGTCCCCTTACGAGGAGCCGTCAGCGGAGGCAGTGGACGCTATGTTCCTGGACTGGAACAGATGGTCCAGTATCTATCCGTTCCCTCCGCACAACCTCCTTTTGAAGGTCCTCGATAAGCTGAGATCATTCAAAGGGAAAGCAGCAGTAGTGGCCCAAAAGTGGCCAAATAGCGTGTGGTTCCCTCTGGCATTGGAACTACGACTAAAATTCGTACCGCTACCGGATCCATCCTTGTCTCAGCGAGTATAGAAGTTGACTGTCTTCGCTCCTTCACAGAAAACACGGAAGCTACATCTCATGATTTTCTCTCCTTAACGACGAGAAAAAGATTCGGTGTTTAAAAGTCAGTTTAGATTTTTAGAGGAAACCAGAACACATTATGAGGCTTCAGGGAAGAAATAGCTATCCTTTGTCAAGGCGAAGAAACCGAAAGAAATCCCGACAGATTCCTATTTATCATTCTTCATTCACCTTCATGAGCAAGGTTTAGCAGCCAGCACAATTCTGTTGTTCAAGCCTGCCTTGACAAGTCAGATACCATATGCCTTACAGGTCGACCTTTCTTACGACGTTCTTAATGAACCAGCCCTCCAGTGCTTCCAAAGACCCTTTGCATGATCATTAGATATGATTCCTCATTGTGTATAAATAATGAATAATGGCGAATGTGCTTAGAAGGTTTTGTATTTAAGTCATATTTCTGTTTGTACTCGCTTTTGGGGGCCAGGGTTATGAAATAGTGGTTCTCTCTAGAGAGGAAGGCCACGTCCAGTTCTTGGAGGGAGAACTGAATCTATTTCCAGACCCGACGTTTCTTACCAGGAACAAGCTACCCACCAACAGGTGGGGTCCCTAGAGAATCTGCCCTCTGAAGGAAGATGCATCTCTATGTCCAGTGGAGTGCCTAAAGGTCTATCTTCATAGAACTTCAGACTTTATGGGAGGACAGCTGTTCAGAAGAGAAACCCTGGGTTCAAAGTTATCTATAACTATGGGCGAAATTCACACGTGTTATTCGCAGAACGGATCCAGACAGTACACCCGTTAGTCATGATCCGAGGAAAGTTGCCTCTTCCATAAAATTTCTTTAATTAATTATATGGACTTTGAACATCCTTGTTTGCACACCGGCTGGTAGTCATCCAAGGCATTCTTTATGTACTATGCGAAGCAAGTGGAACAACTTTTGAGATCTGTGGTAGCAGCAGGTTGAATTCTTTAACCTTCTGTTTTAAGTCTGCGAGGAACAGTGTAATTAATTTGGGACGATTTATTAAGAGGGTGTACGTGTAGTCACTGTATGTTACTACACGCTGAGCGATAGGCCACGAAAGTGTCCTTATGAACTGTTCCATTGACGTCGGTAATCTATAGCATATACGGACACTTGTGCCGAGTGTTTTTTACGCTAGTGTATGTAAACAGTATACAGACTATATTATTATTTTTAATAATTCAATTGAAGTGACAAATCTGTTTCCTAGTAGATGAAACAATATTTTCTGTTGACTGCTTTCCTTTATGCTTTTATGCATATCATCCACATTTGATAAATTTTATAAATGTTGATCTGATATGTACGTTTATTAAATTTTAATAAACTAGTTCATAGTGAACCCTGCATCTTATTCGCCCACACTCATTTTTTTAGAAATGTAGTGAGCATTAAGATTAAAATGTGGATATTTTTATGATGGTATGTCTTTTGAGACTGTTCCCTGAATCAAGCAAAAGTCCACTCACTCTAACCCTTCCTTGGAAGGGTTGACGTGGTACCCTAACGGGTTGGTGGCAAAGAGGCAAAATTTGTTTCTATGCGGATACAACAATTATCCAATAGTTTATAAGAGTAGTCACTTTGGGGAAGGTGTCACAAATTCATTCTGACATTGGTGACTCTTATACAAACTTTGCTTTATATTGTATAGGGCGAGACCACTATAAAAGCTTGTCATTTTGTCATCCATAAATTTTTATGTACTCCTCGAGACTTTTTCCAGAGTCTAGTACGACTTTTCCCTGTTGGGGGCAGAAAGCACTAACATAGTTCATGCTTAGATGAAATGATGTATGACAGTAACATCATAGGTCTCTAGGTCTAGACGGACCTGGAAAATACTTTCTTGAGAGTACGGCACCGATTAAGAATCCACAGATACAATAATGCTCTGGTAAACTTCCATCAGGACTAGATGGCCTGAGCCCAAAAAACGGATTTTGAGCGAAGCGAAAATTCTATTCTTGGGTGAGGTAGTCATGTCGTCCTGATGGACCCGCCCTTCCTTTTATTGTAAAAAGGCCTTATTGACCCCTCCCTATGATACAGTATCTGTAGCACCTCGTGTATCGCTACGAGGAATAAATAGGGCGCTACCGCCTTCATCAGATACACACTTGAATCGGGATAGGAGAGATGCCTTTTGAGAGGCTCTCTTTTCATTCTCGTTTCAGATTCTTGTCACTATACCCCTCGAAGCATTAATACTGTTCAGGGTGAAGATAGCTATGTGACGTGTCAAGAATACATCCTCTGATATTATGCGATAGCCCTGTGAGATTATTTAGGGATATTCGCTCCAGGAGTTAGAATTCTGGATACATTAAGGTAAAATTCTCTGGGAATATCACTGTAGTCAAATATACCCTAGAAAGCAACCTAATAAGAACTTCCATCAAGATGACATGGCTATCTCGCCCAAAAATAGATTTTTTGCATAGTTCAAAATCCTTTATATATATATATATATATATATATATGTATATATATATATATATATATATACATATATATATATATATATATGTGTGTGTGTGTGTGTGTGTGTGTGTTTTTCAACTGAATATATTAATGCGTTATTGCATTTTAGTTCTTCGTAATTTGGATTGTCTAAGCTAACCCTCACTTACATGAACAACGATTATTGAAGACGTAGATTGCATTCACTTACCACACACGTTTTTCATATAAATAAAAAATAAGGTAACATAGTGTCTGTGGCACTCTAATGTGGTAGATTCATGACGCATGCTACTTGTTTCAGATTATAACTCTTCCTAGAATTTTACATGAATATTCAATTACCAACCAAGAGCAGCATAAGTTCTGAAATTTGGTAGACAAGATAGTATTGCACAGGTTTTTAAAAGCTATATGAGGCGTGCAATTTTTCGCCTACTGAAAAATATAATTTCATAGAATAGTTCACATCGGTGTAAAAACACTTAAAAGTGGGACACTTGTTAAATAGATATTTTACTCATAATATTTTCATGTATTCAATTTCCTTGAATGTTGGGTCATAGATTGAAACCCGGTTTTATAGTTTCTATCAGTTTCATTGTTAATTATATAATTGGCTCAAGAAGAAGAAAGATATATCTTGATAGCTTGGAAAATGGATTTATTCCTAGATGAAATAGATTACCTTGCTAAAGTACCAAAAAAGAAGAGATAAAATAAATCTGTCGTTTGCCACTATCACCTTCTTACCTTGCTGACAAATAAACTTGATATATGTTCGTTGTGAGGATGAGAAAATTATGTGTAATGTAACATAGCATTATATCAACTTTTGAAGGTATTTCTGCCTGTTTAGTGCTAGGGCATAATTTAAACCTAATTCAGAGGCAAATTTAGGAGAAGACACCGCTGAAGATATATTGCATTTGAGCTCAAAAGACTGATTCCTCGAAAGAAAATTTATTTAAGGAAGTAACAGTTGAGATTATAACTTAGTAAGAAAAGCACCACCATAATTCATGAGTACGTTGAAGCTAAGTAGAAAGAATCCGGAACATTTTGTTATCCTGATGTTTTTATATTCAGGTAGGTAAAGTTTTATGAAAATAACAGAATATAGCTTATTAATGACGATCCTGTTTCTCTGCAAAATATAGTTTCACCTAACATCATGTATTTTTCTGTTAACAAGAATTGTTATCTGTGCCCCCAGAATTTTACGACTATTTTGAAATTTCAAACTCATGATGCAAATATAAATACTGAGTCTTATTATACTTAGCCCGTCGAAAGTAGAATGGATAACTCCTTTTTTCTAGGTTGAGGTTTCTGAGAGATAAAGACCAGTGAGATCAGTAAGTTTTATTGCTTTGATAGAATATGACGACGACTAGGAGTGCACAAATGTGATATTCAACTAATAGTGTGGAAAAAGGAAAATAGAACAATAGTGACTGATATGGAGATTGATATGGCCGGCACAGTATTACAAAGACCCTGATCAGACAATGCAGGTTTTATAATCCAAAATTCAACAGTAATGCAACAATTAAATGAGATAGATTCTGAATAAAGCTTAACTAAAGGGAAAAGATTCTGTGAGGCTCATATTATTATTATTATTATTATTACTATCCAAGCTACAACCCTAGTTGGAAAAGCAAGATGCTATAAGCCCAGGGGCTCCAACAGGGAAATATAGCCCAGTGAGGAAAGGAAATAAGGAAATAAATAAATAAAGAGAACAAATTAACAATAAATCATTCTAAAATAAGAAACAACGTCAAAACAGACATGTCATATAATAAACTATCAAAAACATCAAATACAAATATGTCAAATAAACTATAAAAAGACTATGTCCGCCTGGTCAACAAAAAAGCATTTGCTCCAACTTTGAACTTTTGAAGTTCTACTGATTCAACCACCCGATTAGGAAGATCATTCCACAACTTGGTCACAGCTGGAATAAAACTTCTAGAGTACTGCGTAGTATTGAGCCTCGTGATGGAGAAGGCCTGGCTATTAGAATTAACTGCCTGCCTAGTATTACGAACAGGATAGAATTGTCCAGGGAGATCTGAATTTAAAGGATGGTCAGAGTTGTGAAAAATCTTATGCAACATACATAATGAACTAATTGAACGACGGTGCCAGAGATTAATATCTAGATCAGGAATAAGAAATTTAATAGACCGTAAGTTTCTGTCCAACAAATTAAGATGAGAATCAGCAGCTGAAGACCAGACAGGAGAACAATACTCAAAACAAGGTAGAATGAAAGAATTAAAACACTTCTTCAGAATAGATTGATCACCGAAAATCTTGAAAGACTTTCTCAATAAGCCTATTTTTTGTGAAATTGAAGAAGACACAGACCTTATATGTTTCTCAAAAGTAAATTTATTGTCGAGAATCACACCTAAAATTTTGAAAGAGTCATACATATCTAAAGAAACATTATCAATACTGAGATCCGGATGTTGAGGAACCACCGTCCTTGACCTACTTACAATC
>NC_090748.1:23284265-23299265 GCF_036898095.1 Palaemon carinicauda | reverse complement strand
CGTTTTAAAAAAATTATATATCGATGTAAATGGGTGACATTACGGTCAGCTACATTTAAAAGATAATAACAATGTAAAGTAAAAATTACGATCGCCTTGTATTTTACTGAAATAGTGATGATAACACTATATTTCAAGGACAATTTCCGATTAAAATTACGGGTTATTTAGCAGTATCTCTTCACTTTTTTTCCCAGACATGACAACTATAATCCATTGATGAGGACCTTTACGTTTCTAGTCGTCGTTCTCGGGAGTAAATGTCTTCCACCAAAAATTTTTAAATAAGTAAATAGAATGGGGTAAACATCTGATACTAGATAGGCAATGTGATATCCTCAAAAAACTATTTTTTTTATCGAACTCCATTATAACAGTGATTTGACATAAATTAAGTGATTGCGATTTATATATGAAATCACTGTACTAATTTCAAATAGAACAAATGATAATTGGGGAAATATTTTAGATATATGCATTAATGGCTACTTTTCCAATGTGTAACTTTAAATATAAAAACATACAAACTTCATATATAATCCAAATGGAGGAAATGAACATTTTCCGTTCACTATATTTCATATGCGAATTTATGATACTGTAGAGGAATATCTGAATTAGTCTTTCATTTTCAATTGAATGAAAGTATCCCCACTGTAAAATTTCCGATGGTTGGAAGATGTTATTGTGGATGCAACGTAAAAAGCAACAATATCGTTTTTGTAGTTTCTTCTGTGAGCTATATTTCAAAACGTTGGCTTTATTCCAAAAATATAAATCTGTTTTGTACTCACACCATATGAAGCTCTTCACGGTGACAGCCACTAACAATAAGATAATAGGCCAGATTTTTTGTCCCCAAATATCAGTAGGAGTTCTTACTTCCTCTGCAACCATGACTACTGAATCTTACGCACACATATACACAAACACACAAAAACGCACACACACACACTCATACAAACACACACACACACACAAATATATATATATATATATATATAGGTGTGTGTGTATATGCAATATATATATACATATATATATATATATATATATATATATTTATCTATTTATATATATATATACATATATATACACATATATATATAAATATATATATACATACATATATATATATATATATATATATAAATATATAAATATATATATACATATACATATATATATATATATATATATATGTATATATACTGTAAGGACAGTGAGACAAGCGTCACCAAGATCAACTGATACTTTATTCAAATGTGTGTGGGAGTATATTACAAGGTGCGAACGGAAAGGTAGGATGGCGCTGGCGCCAAATCAGATTGAATTGCCCGCCAAAATATATGTGTTTTCTTACACTTACAAATATACGAATTGTGAGTTAACGGAAACATATAATGAAATAATACATACGTCAAAATGTAGCTCTGATAGAGCGCAATACATATACATGGGAAACCACGATGTGGCGAAAGGAGAATTCAAATTAATAAACAGTTTGTTGATTTTCTGGACGACGAAGGGAGCGGTGTCCTTACAAGTACTCCCTCCCCCAAGACATCGGGCAGCGAAGAGGGCTGATGATTAATCTTCGTATCTTTTCGGGAGTCGGAGGGTTCCTCTTGTTTTTGAACGGAGCGGCGCGTCAGCCGTCGGCGTAAGGATCTCTTCCTCTTGTCGTCGTTTGATGATTTTTCTTTCGTTGGGCGCCTTGTTTTGAGGTGGCACTCTGGATCTGGCAGGTCTGGCGGAGGCGGTGTCGCTTCCTTCGAGAAACGCTGGTTTCACGCGGTCTATTGAGACCCAGTCCTCTTGGCCATGGACATCGAGAAGGAAGGCTTTCGTTGTCTTCTTAATTACTCAGTAGGGGCCTCGATAAGGTCTAGTTAGTGGTTGTCGATGAGCGTCGACACGGACGAAAACGTACCCGCAGTCATCCAGGTTTTTGGGATTGAAGTGCTTGGTTCTGTCCTGGTAAGTTTTGAGACATGGCCTGAACTTCCTGGCGATGTCCCTTAGGTGATCCAGCTGCGTGTCGTCGGTTGATGAGGGAAAGAATTCACCAGGAACTGTGAGCGCCTCCCTGTAAACCTTTTCGGCAGGCGAAGGTTCGCCGTTTGCGCGAGGGGCGGTGCGAAGGCCAAGGAGTACCCAAGGAAGTCGTGATTTCCAGTCCCCGTCGGTGCAGCTCGCCATCAGGGACGCCTTGAGGGCGCGGTGAGTTCTTTCGACCATGCCGTTTGCCGGGGGGTTGTATGCCGTGGGGCTGTGGAGCGTCGTCCCCATCAGGTTCGCCAAAGCGAGCCATATTTCTGAGAGGAAAGTGGGGCCTCTGTCTGTCGTGATGTCGTCAGGAACGCCAAACCTGCTCACCCAGCTTGACAGGAGGGCTTCGGCGCATGCTTGAGTCGTAGCTTCGGTCATCGGCGATGCCTCCAACCACCACGTGGAGTGATCGATGATAGTAAGCAGGTAGCTAGCAGATCCAGAAGAGGGCAATGGTCCCACGACGTCGCTGTGTATGTGACCGAAACGTCTTTTTGGCTGGGGGAAATCGCCTACCCCCAATTCGGTGTGACGTCTGACTTTGCTTGACTAGCAGTTGATGCATGACTTCGCCCATTCCCGGGCGTCCTTTTTTATTCCTGGCCAGACGAACTTTTCAGACAGAAGGCGAGCGCTGGTGCGTCCTGAGGGGTGTGAAAGTCCATGGATGATATAGAATATTTTCCTTCTGCAGGAGGTTGGTATCCAGGGACGTGGGCGGCCGGTGCTGGTGTCGGAGAGAATAGTTACTTCTGCTGGTCTGAGGGGAATCGCACTTATCTTGAGCGCGGATGGCCCCGTCAGATGATCCTGTGCTTTTCGGTCGGTGCGTTGTTCGGTTGCGAGATTGGCGTAGTCGATTCCCAGGTGGATTGCGTCAATTTCAATCCTTGAAAGGGCGTCTGCGACTGGGTTTTTCTTTCCTGGGACGTAACGTATGGTGCACCCGAATTCGGCGATTCTTGCGAGATGACGTTGTTGTCGGGAGGACCATGCGTCTCTCGATTTTGTGAAAGCGTGTACGAGGGGTTGATGGTCCATCGTGATTGTGAAGGGAGTGCCCTCCAAGATGTGCCTGAAGTGGCGGACGGCGAGGTAGACGGCGAGGAGTTCCCTATCGAAGGTGCTGTATCTTGTTTCGGCGGGTTTCAATTTCTTGCTGAAGAATGCCAGCGGTCGAGGAGAACGATCGACGAGTTGCTCCAGCACAGCCCCACAGGCGACGTTGCTGGCGTCGGTTGTTAGTCGCAGGGGCGCGTTGTCGTCGAAATGAGCCAGGGTGGTGGCATTGCAAAGGGCATCCTTCGTCCGGGCGAATGCCTGTTGCTGGGGCAAACCCCACTCAAGTTTTTTTCGCTTTTCCTTCCAGGACGTTGTCGAGGGGTGACAGGTTTTGTGCGATGTTTGGGATGAAGCGCCTCTAGTAATTGACCATCCCCAGGAACTCCTGAAGTTGGCGGATGGTCGTAGGTATCGGGAACTTTCTGATGGCGTCGACCTTGGTTTTCATGGGTTTTACCCCGCACGAGGATAAGCGGTGACCAAGGAAATCCACTCCTTCCGCACCGAACGTGCACTTGTCGAAACGTACGACCAGGCCGTTCTCCTGTAGGCGTTTGAGAACGATGCGGACGTGCCTCCGGGGTTCCTCCTTAGTTTTCGAGAATATCAGGATGTCGTCGACGTAGCAGACGCAGAAAGGTAGGTCACCCAGAATGCTACCCATTAGTCGTCGGAAGGTCGCCCCGGCGTTGCGTAGACCGAAAGTTGAGTATGCGAAGGTGTAGGATCCAAACGGCGTTACAATGGTAGGTTTCGGGATGTCTTCTGGAAATACGGTGACCTGGAAGTAAGTCTTGAAGAGGTCCATCTTGGTAAAATACTTCGCACCGTGCAACGCGTTCGTTGGGTCCTGCATGTTGGGCAGCGGGTAGTGATCGGGCGTTGTGATGAGGTTGAGGCGCCTGTAGTCGCCGCAAGGTCTCCAGGACCCGTCCGGCTTTTTTACCATGTGTAGGGGCGATGCCCAGGGGCTCGATGCATTCTTACAGATACCCATGCGTTCCATGTCCTCGAAGGCGCGTTTGGCATCCTTCAGTTTCTGGGGCGGGAGGCGGCGGAATTTGGCGTGAGTAGGAAGTCCTGTCGTAGTGATGTGGTGGTATATCCCATGCTTGGACGGGGAACCTGGCGAGTGTCGGAGCTCGGGCTTGAAAACCTCGGGAAATTCTTGTAGGCGGTCGGCATAGGGGTGCATCGTTACGGCGGATACGGACATTGTTGCAGGGCCGTATTCTAGGGCGCGGGACTGGCAGGTTCCCGTGTCGATGAGACGTTTGTTAGTGACATCGACGAGGAGTCCATGGTGGGCGAGGAAATCTGCACCGAGGAGGGCCCATGATAGATATCTTGAGGGTCCTAGTCCCATAACACCGTATGGGAGATCCGTTGGCGGCGATAAGTGAGGGAGCGTTTTTGTAGGGACCACGGTCTAGGTCGGACTTGGAAGGTGGTAACGTTGACTGCATTGCGCCGGTGTCTACCATGAGTCTACAGTTGGAAATGGTATCGAGGATATAGAAACCATTCTTGTTTTGGTTACCTGCGGCTGCGATGGTGGCAGGTGGATGCTTCTGGCGTCATCTTCTAGGGAAACTGCATGGTGGTCTACATTTCTTGGCGTCGCTGCCGAACTGTTGGTGGTAGAAGCACCATGCTGGGTTAGTCCTAGGGTTCGGTCGTGTTGGTTGCGGCGGTTTCTTTCTTGATAGAACGTTGATCTCGTCGTCCTCAGGGGCCGTTGCCGAGGAGTCTATGGAAGAGCAGCTGCTGAAGGAGGAGAACAAAGGCGGTGCTGACGATGATGCTCCGAGGAGAGATGCTTTGGAGGCCTCGTGGAGCTTCTGAGCCTTCGACAGGAGTTCGTTCATCGGGAGCGTGTCGGCGTCTGTCAATTGGGCCCTTACGTCCTGTGGTAGGCATCGAAGAAAGATCTCGCGAGATAAGCTAATCTCACGTCGTCGGCCGTTGCTGTCTGTTTCGGGGAGCATAAGCAGGCCGGTTAACTCGTCCCACGCTTCGACAGGAGAGGTGTCACACATGGGCTTACCGGCGAGGTCCAGGACTTTCTGTGCCCTTGCTGAGACGGAGAGAGAGTAGATACCGTTGAGTTTCGTTCTCAGGTCGTCGTATGAAACTTGGCCGGCCTGGGCGTCGAGCCATGGGGAAATCTTGTCGAATACCTCTTCAGGTATGGAGGTGAGAACGATGTCAGCCTTGGCGCAGGAGTCGCTGAGTCTAGCGACGTGGAAGCGTCTGCTCTCAGGAACCAGGAAGCGGTGTTGTGTTGAGAAAATGGCGGCAGTTTGACTTTAGGCGTGGAGGCGAGGCCGTTGGGTGCGATGGGCGTGTTGCTTCCTGCATCGTAGCCAGACGACGAGTCGGCGAAGAGCTGAGAAGTTGATATGCCGGTTAAGCTCATCCTACTGCCAAATATGCACCGAAGTGTGGGAAAACAAAAGGCAGGCTCACGCCTGAGGTAACGGAGTATAGAGAAGGTAGCATGGCCGTAATAAGTCCGTTAATGGCAAAGCCAAAACCGCTGATGCTGCTTTCAACTCCGGGGTCACCAGTTGTAAGGACAGTGAGACAAGCGTCACCAAGATCAACTGATACTTTATTCAAATGTGCGTGGGAGTATATTACAAGGTGCGAACGGAAAGGTAGGATGGCGCTGGCACCAAATCAGATTGAATTGACCCGCCAAAATATATGTGTTTTCTTACACTTACAAATATACGAATTAAGAGTTAACAGAAACATGTAATGAAATAATACATATGTCAAGATCAAGCTCTGATAGAGCGGAATACATATACATGGGAAACCATGGTGTGGCGAAAGGAGAATTCAAATAAATAAACAGTTTGTTGACTTTCTGGACGACGAAGGGAGCGGTGTCCTTACAATATATTTATTTACATATATATATATATATATATATATATATAAACACAACATTGTGTACTATGCATAAATGAAATTATGCTACCAACACAATATAATGACAAATATACAGATCTCCTCGAAGTGAGCATTCAAAATAAGAATATCTTTTGTAGCTGCACACCGTCTATCTATGACATTTATGGACACAGACAATTCAAATAATGAACCAAAAACGTTGATTCCCAACTGAAGAAAAAGAAAATAATGAATGATTTGTTTATTTATTTTTGCAGGGATTTAGAAGATTTCGAAAAACTTGGAAGGCTTCGAAGGTTTACCAAAAAAATATTTCGAAAAGATATGTTTTGTTTTTCTCCAGAACAGATATTCTATTGTCTGATTTGTTACATCCAGTCTCACCGGCATCTGTCATATGGCACAGGACACAAAATAAGTCAATAATTTCTAGTAAATTGGAACACTGCTGGAAGAAAAGATCAGGTTATATATATATATATATATATGTATGTATATATATACATATATATATATATATATATATATCTCTCTCTCTCTCTCTCTCTCTCTCTCTATATATATATATATATATATGTATATGTATATATAAAATTATATTTATATAGATATATATGCAAATATATACACATTTATAATATATATATATATATATATATAGACTTTATATATATATATATATATATATTTATATGTGTATATATACATATATATGTATATATATATATATATATATGTATATATATATATATATATATGTATGTATATATACATATATATATATATATATATGTGTGTGTATATATACATATATATATATATATATATATATGTATATATATGTATATATATGTATATATAAATATATAAATGTATATATATATATATATATATGTGTGTGTGTGTGTGTGTGTAATGTATTACATTTTTCTATACAGATAAATTCCCTATAAGTAAATAAACCCATGACACAAGGGGTCAGTGGCGAATTAGGAGTGTAACAACAGCGCCATAACAGGATGTGAAACTAGACCATGCTATGCAATGCTTGCAGTAGCCCGTAAGGCATTGCATGAATAAACATTTATGTGTGTTTTGTAAACAAGTCAGAACGCCTCCCGTGGGAAGTAGTTGACCTATTGAGCCCTACCGGAATCATCTGATTTCCGGCCATAAAGCTACGTGATAATTTCATTTTGTTATTATATATAACTCTGAGATAGCTAGTGTTATGCTATAGACGTGAGCCTCTTGTAAATCAGTTTTATTCATCTTTTCATACTGAATGGTCAACAGACCAAACCATCCCATATTCCAGTGATGGAACTATCAATAAATTGTGTGAAGTTAATCTAAAAAAATAAAAGAATAATAAAAAAAAAAATTTGACTTATTCTAAGAAGACACCTACAAGTCTAATATTTCTATATCAAATTGAAGAGACATGAGGATGGAACTGCAATGTGTACGTACTACATTCGTACACTAACAATTGGTGGCAGCAGTTACAACAGTAACAACCAGCGGTTACAACAGTAACAATCAGCAGTTACAACAGTAACAATCAGCGGTTACAACTGTAAAAATCAGGAGTTACAACAGTAATAAATCTGCAATTACAATGAAGTATCTACGTCTACCGAAGTAATTGAATCATCGAATATCAGCTATAATTCAGATATAAACTGAGGAAACAGGATCTTCAATTAACAAGCATCAGTAAAGATCCTAAGAAAACGAAAAAATGTCCTTCATAGAGACGAATTGTAGTATTTATATCAACGTTTAGTGAAACGGTCATCGAATAGAAAACACACAACAAGAAGCCAAGTCGAAGGTCATCACGCCAGCTACACTCTTCCTGCAAACGAGAGAGAGAGAGAGGGAGAAGACGTGACGTCATCGGATCAAAACAATCTTCACGCTTATATACTGAGCTAAGTACATCCTTTATTCATTCAGGTTTTTTCAGTGAAGTGTTTTATGTCACGAGTCGATCGTCCATTATTGTTGAGGTGAGTTATATGTAATCTTAATCTTCCTTCATTAAAGGAATCTATATTCAACTACGAATTCTCGTCTGCTGAGTTTTTTTTTCTCTTTGTGCTAATTTCGTTTTCTTTTAGAAGTTCTCGGGAAATATCTTTATTACATTAACTGTCTTAATATCGTCATTTTGGGGGACTTTGTTATAATCTGCAACATATCTTTGTTGTATAGGGCATATGCGTTTACGCAGTGGACGTGTGTATCCATATAGATATTTTGATAGGAAGCAATCGTAGTTATAAGAAAAAAGATAAAGTTAACATGACGCCACCTGTGAATCACGTACCCAGTAACCACAGCCCCGTGGTTACTCTAGTGAGTGCAAGATCACCTATTGTTCCTTTTCAAGGTCGGGTCAATGGGTTCTTGCCTCAGAACGTTGAGTCATGGATCTCGTCAGTAGATGCTCATTTAAACGCAAAAGGCATCACAGACCCATCAGTACAATTACAAGAAGCTAAATGTTTCATAGACTTTGCTAAAGGAGATGCAAGCACGTATTTTAAAGGAGTCTCTTTCCAAGAGGCAGTTACATGGGATGATTTCAAAGTTAGGCTACGTGTAATATATGGCAGGGAAGAAGCTTTAGACGTAGTTTTGGCATTAAGAAACATACTTAATCAAGACTCTATGACTCAGCTTAATGTTATAGAACAGGCGGCACTCATTGCCGACTGGCTGAATGAATATCAAGATAATTTACGTAATTCCACAAGGGTTACAGGAGATAACATCGCCGTGAAAGATTTCTTACGGCTAATGTATTTAACTTGCATGACAGTTATATTGCCTGAAGCTTTAGTGCGGTGTTTTGATAAAAAGCTAACACCCAAAAGTACGGAACTAGATGTGTATAAACAGATAAAAAAAACACAGGTCTAAGTGTACTGACCTTGATCCCTTGCTTACTCAAGTTTTTGCAAAAAATGAGACTAAGCCACAACAAGTAAACATAGTTAATAATAATCAAGTTGCAGGGATGACTTGTTACAATTGCAAACGTCAAGGTCACATGATTGCAGACTGTAGGACGCGATTTTGTTCGATTTATAACAGTTCGACCCATTCATATAATCGATGCTTCTCGCGTAATCAACAGCAGAATCCTAGAAACACGCAAAAAGTTCCCTATGGAAATAAAAAGAAGAATCCTCAGTTTAATAAGAAGAAACAGGCGAACGTCAATGCTGTTCAAAATCAAAAACAAACAAATAGTGCTTCAAGTAACTCTATTCCTTGGCCGTCTAGCCAGAACTCGCAAGGTCAGACAAATTTTCCGAATGTGCAAAGCAAAGCAAATACCACATCGTTAACTCCATTAGGGGAGAGAATGATGTTGGGTCAATCATATCAACATCTTTTGTATGAAATAATCCATTTAATAATTTACCAGATCATTGTGAGGCAGTATATTTTCCTATGAAACACACGGTTGAGTCCAATAAATCAGTGCAGGTTACCGTAGATTTGCAAAAAATTCACACAATAATAAGCCAAAATTAGTTACGGCCAACATTATATGCTGCAAATTTAGAACACCGATCCTTCACATTAATTTTTTATTCTGGTAGTCCACGTAATATCAAGGATTTAAGGACTCACCACTTGTTATTTTCGAGCTTCCCTATAGAGAAGTCCGGAGTAAGGTTCTCGGGTATAGGAAATAAAGAATTAAATGCAATAGGAGTAACTCATATTCAGTAAAAGGTCAGTAAGCTCATGTTTGCCGATACCTTTATCGTTGTACAAAACATTGATATGTATCCAGATGTAATTATAGGATACCCGTCTATGGGCACTCAAAACATTATCTTAGCCCCTGCCTAACACGGCGTGTATATCAAGGGAAAATTCTGTAAGTCTTCTAATACCTTAAAATCAGTTTTGGATAAAAAGGAGACGACAAATAAAACAGTAACGTACGTTGAAGTACCAATTACTTGTCTCTTGAATAAAGAAATAATATATGCAACCCAACAGAATTCTCGTTCCCCCCTAATATCAGCTTGCGAGCAATTTATCAAGCCGAATGTAACTTCGAATATATAAGTGCGAGTAAAGAAAGCTTTGCCAGGATCTGAAATATTAATCCTTTCCGACACTCTGAAAACTAACGGATTATCCATCACACAAGCCATTTATATAGTCAGCTCACAGCAACAATGTAATATTGAAGTCTGTAATCATTTGAATACCAAAGATCAACATATCTTGTATGTGAAAGTTTATAAACATCGCATTCTTACCGTCGCTGAGATTAATCTCGCTCAATCAGTTGCGGATGAATCCCTTTTGCAAACTATAAAAAATAAAATCAATAAAGACATTCAAAAAGAGGAAATTCAGCAGAAATTTTTTGATCTTTTAACTAAATATCATGATGTTTTCTCCACTACGGATGGATCCTTAGGTAAAACGGATGATAGAACACCAAATAAAGTTAAAAGACAAGAAGCAATTTATCTATTTACCCTCGTAAAGACTCCCTAGAAATTTCCAGAATGAGATAAATGATGAAGTAGGTAAAATGCTAAATGAAGGAGTAATTAGGAAATTGAACATCCCTTTTAATTTTCCGTTAATAGTTGTACCCAAAAAAGAGCAAACATGGCGTATCTGCGTAAACTTCCGTCGCTTAAATGAGGAAACGATCCCTGATCGATTCCCAGTGCCATGTACTGACGATATTTTATCTTTGCTAGGTCAGAACAAATATTTTACCTGTTTGGACTTACTTAAAGGCTTTCACCAGATACCATTAGAAGAAGATAGTATCCCATACACTGCCTTCAGCACAGCCAGGGGACATTATGAATTTTTGCGTATGCCTTTGGTTTACGTTGTGCTCCCATAAAATTTAGTAGAATGATCAACATAGTGTTTGGAGACTTGTTAGGGGACATATTGCACGCCTCTATGGACGACCTTGTAATCTTTTCTAATACCTTAGAAGAACATCTACGTAAACTGGAGCTAGTGCTACAGAGACTAAGACAGCATAATTTAAGGGTAAAGATTAGTAAGTGTGAATTCTTCAAAACAGAATTAGTCTATTTAGGTTTTACGGTTTCTAGTCATGGTCTTAAAGTAGTCCACGATAAGATGTCGGCTATCCGTAACTTTCCGATACCTACTAATGTCAAGGGAATACAACAATTTCTGGGGTGTAGTGGGTATTACAGACGTTTTATACGCAATTATTCAATAATAGCCGCTCCCCTAACCGATCTTACGAAGAAGAGCGTAGATTTCATATGGTCTGAGCAGCATCAACATGCGTTTGATACCTTGAAAGATGAACTGTGTAGTCCTCCTATCTTAAAATCTCCTGACTTCGGTAAGGAATTCTTCATTGCAACAGACGCTTCAGACCTAGGAGTAGGTGGGGTATTGCTTTAGCAATATGACAAACAGTTTTTCCCGATAGCTTTTTATTCACGTAAACTGAGACCATCCGAAAGTAAATATGCAGTGATAGACAAGGAAGGACTAGCTATTGTTAATTCACTACTGTGTTTTAAGTTCATAATATACGATTATCCTGTCAAGGTTCTTACTGATCATAAGCCCTTAACCGACTTCTTTAAAGGCTTTAGTCACAGCCCCAAACAAACTCGGAGGCATATGATCATCCAAGACTTTGGCGCGAGGATCGGGTATTTACCTGGGAAAGCAAATATCATTGCTGACGCATTATCACGCAACCTCGCGTCATCTTGTATGGAGCCATTAGCTTAATTAATAGATATATCAACATTCTTGCCTATTGTTAAAACTGTATCTGTACAGGAAGATCTTGGCTGGAGCGCTGAACTAATACAGACTGAACAAATAAAAGATCAGCAATTAGAAAAAATCATAAATGTTTTGAAGGGAAATCCTAAGGAAAAGGAATAAATAAAGTGTATGCAGTAGTATTATATAATCAAACATAATATTCTGTGTAGATCAGTGACAAGGAAAACCCCCAATACACCACACGTGACTAACGACCAGTTAGTGGTACCAATCTCACTTATACCCACTGTCCTAAACTGGTTGCATGTAAATCCATTGTATGGCCACCCGGGGTTCTCCGTAATGTCACAGAAAGCCAAATCATTATTTTATTGGCATACGATGCTTACATACATAAAAAAGCACATAGCTAATTGTTGCACTTGTCAGGAAAACAAATGGCTCACAAAGACACCTCTCAGACTAGTGGCTTATCCCGTGTCTAATCAACCCTTTGAAAGAGTACACTTAGATTTATTAACAGGGTTTTACGAGTCAGACAGAGGAAATAAGCACCTCTTAGTAATTATAGATGCTTTGACTCGATATACAGAACTGATAGCGCTTAAAACTTAAACTGCGATCGAATGTGCTAGGAAGTTTTACGAGTGCTATATTTGTAATCATGGAATTCCACACATGATAATCTCTGACTCGGGTGAAGAACTCAATAATCATTTCCTTAACTCATGGTGTGAATTCCTCGGCATAAAGTAAATCAATACCATGATCTATCACCCAGAGTCGAATGGGCTAGTGGAAAGAGTGAATACAAAGGTTTTAAACATATTAAGAGTTATAACAGGAGGATCAGACCCCAACTGGAATATTGCCATACTTGTAGTACTCTGTACTCTGAATAACTCATATCATGTATCTATTAAAATGTCGCCGCACGAGGTACTGTACGGCACCCCAGCTAGAACGTCTTTCCATGTATTAACGCCTACAACCAATTTATCAAATCCTCTAGAGGGTGTTATGAATGCAAGCATAAGTCGATATAATAACCTTCGAAAGAATCTAGAAGAATCACAAATCATAATAAAAAGGAATCATGATGAAATAGCGAAGCCAACTAAAACATGTACCGTGGGTAATAATATATACATATAAGTATATGTGCGCAAAGGACTCTATTAAAAACTGACACCTTAGTTTGAAGGCCCGTTTAACATTTTAGAAACATTAACGGCCAGTAGATTTAGAGTTCAAAACGTAACCCAACCCACTGTTGAGAGAATTGTACCATTGGCTCACATAACAAATTAAAAGAAGGGAGAAGGAAGTGAAAGATTTTTTTGTATCTAAGAAACTTATATAATGATTATATGTAAACAATTTTTTTTCTTAAAACAGGAGTAATTACATATATTTTACTCATTGCCCGTTTCCAAAATGAAGCTTTTATTGTTAGGAGTAATATTGTTCGTTCAGATATTTTTTTCGTGTGGGAAGATCCTTAAACTAAAATTATAGATTTTAAATATGGCACTATTGTAGAGAAAACAGAAGAAGTTTTAATTACAGCAAGCAATATAGTTATAGAAGTAGATATGCAAGCAATTTTTCTCCCAGAGGATGACGTCATTAACCTAAAGAGCCACCTGTCGAGGTTCGCTGTTTCCTTAAATGAAATGCACCAACGTCATTTCCCTTTCAATACAGAGAGTTCGTTTGCACCAACATTAAGCATTCCAGAAATATTATCATACGACTTGCAAAATAAAACCGACGAGGCAGAAGCTCTGGCTCGCGATCTACTGATGTGGACTGTGCGACACAATAACCTTGAAAGACATAACCCATTTTTTTTTTGCTGTACTAAACATCTTTGGATCTGGTGCAAGTTTAGGCTTATGAATCTCAAATCATCTTAAAATCAGTGATCAAAATAAGAGAATTGAGTTTTTAGAATATGAAAACGAACTAGTGTTATCAGAACTGCGGAATCTATTAACATAAAATAATTAAATAATGAGCTTAGTGAACGAAATTTTAGTAATATCGGTCAGATTATGGAAGTACAAAACTTGCAGGCAATGTTAACGCACTATAATTCAAAAGTAGATCATATCCATAATAAAATTTCACATTTTATTGAGAAATCAAAAGACTAAGTGGAAGCAACTACGTTAGCAACTAAGGGTGTTTTATCACCACCTCTTTTGCCTATTAAAGACCTAACGTTAACTTAGGAGAACGGACGAAAGAAAATGGGTTATGTTCCTTTGTTAGACGGCCATAAGATAGAATTTTATTTTAGTTTAATATCAAAAAGCGTTGAAAATTAGAGGATCATGATTACAATGCCCTTTGATTCTTCTGATGACTGGCAAGCATACAAAATATCACCATTCCCAACTTTCATGACGAATAACTCAAGTCCAGTAATATCCGATTTGAGAGGACACGTATTGATTTCCCCTGATAGGGAAAATCATACGGTCATTAGAGACTTAGATAAATTAACTCACTGTTCAGAAGCCATGAATGATAAACTATGTACAGCTGACTCCTTTCAATTCCATCGTATATCAATGGATTCATGCGAGTTAGGTATAGTGCTAAACGGTTCTCTCTCCCATACACACGAAGATTGTCTGAAAAAATTTTATCCTTTGACGATAATAAGTTCAACTACAGATTGAACAACGGCTCGTGGATGCGATACGACAAGGCCGGCTTCAAGGTATCATGCCATGATGAATCCACGACCCACTCCTAGGTCTTTGTTGCAGCTCACGGTTGTGTCACGACGTCCAGGAACTACACGGTCCAAGGAATTAACACTATTATCAGGGAACTGGTCTACTTTGTGAATTTCACGTGGACCACTACAATCCCATCCTTACCTCTCACATACAATGCACAGGTGGCTAATCATTTAATGCAACTAGCCGAGATAGACCACCCGTTACCGACTTATGCAGGGGGGGATCTTTGTTGGCATCAATTAGTGTTACAGTGGTGACTCTTATCGCCGTTAACATCATTGATTGGCGTAGATTGAGGCAAAAACAGGTGGATCTCCAGAGGAACGTTTATCCACGTCCAGACAACACTCCTATTGCGTTGGAAGCATTTACATTTCGAGCCATTTGAAATTGGTTATTTCACTTGACTCGGGGGGGAAAA
>NC_090748.1:23269265-23279265 GCF_036898095.1 Palaemon carinicauda | reverse complement strand
CCGTCAACTTAG
This sequence comes from Palaemon carinicauda, assembly GCF_036898095.1. Classification (NCBI taxonomy): domain Eukaryota; kingdom Metazoa; phylum Arthropoda; class Malacostraca; order Decapoda; family Palaemonidae; genus Palaemon; species Palaemon carinicauda. Next base: position 23,279,253 of record NC_090748.1, on the reverse strand, counting down.
TTTGACGTAATCTTTTTAATTTTAAAAATACATATCCATATCTAGAATCCAGATCCGGATCCGTATCCAGGTCATTTCCAAAATATAATGTGGTCGTCCATAGCCTGAGATCTTATTATAATGAAATCCTCCTAAAAATCCGTTGAACATGTTTGGCATAACCTGTTCAGAGTCACAAAAAAAGAAAAAAGAAAAAAAAATATTAAATGTCCACAAAAAAAAAAACCAGATAAATGAAAAATACACATATAACTAAATAAACAGACGCAAAAATATAACCTTCTTGGCCGAGGTAATAAAAGACACTCAAATCTTGATATGAGGTGATGGGATGGTTGAAGATTATAACAATGGATAAAAACAGGTTTTTGAAAGCTTTTCCAAATAGGGAGGATAATCATCAATTCCCTAATTTTATAAGGAAGGATAAAAAATAGTTCAACAATAGGAAGAAGATAGTAAAAAGGTTTATTATTACCATTTCTTTGTTAAATATTTCATTAGTAATAAAAAAGAAATAATAAGCAGCATACAATCACCTATATTAATACAAAAAAAAAAAAAATATTTAAAATAGATTTCGTTTGAGGGGATTATGATAGCTTACTCAATACAACTTGACTCGACACATGTTTCACTGACATTTTTTGACATATAGGTTAAACTACCCTATGGCTCTTATACTATGTTATATATTATATTATATATATTTATATATATATATATATATATATATATATATATGTATGTATATACGTACATATATATATATATATATTTATATATATATCCAATTATATATATATATATATATATATATATATATATATTTATATATATACTGTATATATATATATATATATATATATATATATATATATATATATATATATATATAATATTAGATATATATATATATATATATATATATATATATATATATATATATATATATATATATATATGTATATACATACATATAATATATTAAATATACACATATATATATATATATATATATATAGGGAGAGAGAGAGAGAGAGAGAGAGAGAGAGAGAGAGAGAGAGAGAGAGAGAGAGAGAGAGAGAGAGAGAGTACTTCTTTGTCTCATATATTTGTTAGCAAGTTATTAAAGTCTAGGAAAATCTCAGACAGCCACTCCTGAAACCATATGCTAGATAGAGATGCTTTCTCTCTTAATAACTTCAAGTACTAAGACTTTAGCAAGTAAATGTAACTTTCGAGAATAATCATAATTCCTATTAATATTTATTTCAATGAGTAATAAAACAAAATAGACATATACTGTATATGTGTATCAAATCTGGTTAAAACAAACTCTCTCGCTAAGTTATAAAGTTTGCTAGTTATTGTAAATTTTCTGTAAGAAAAAAAAATCAAAACTGAAAGTTTTAAAATTTTACAGTTTCCATGTACATGTACATATACATGTCAAGTGAAGGTGTACACCAGAGGCATGTTTTACACACGAATGACGGAGGGTTTAGGCTACCCTAGGAAGTGGCGAAACTGAAGAACAGCCAGCAATTTGAATTCAAAGGTAGAGTAGTTAAAATCCATTTGGAACAGTTCTCTACTGAAGGAGCCCAATGGACAGGGCAAGCCGTTGACCTTCTCCTCGAATACTGCACCAATAGCGACGTCACTGGCATAGGCGTAGAGAGAGAGAGAGAGAGAGAGAGAGAGAGAGAGGGGGGGGGGGGGCTTGTGGCACGGAGAAAGCAAGATCAGCAGCAGTTGATAGGGTATTACTTCCATTACGGAAGGCAACTTCTGGAAGGGGACCACACTCCCAAGATTTTTGGGTTGCCCCTGAGGGAACCTTACCTTACCTTATTCTATGTTTGGGTTCCCACAGGTCCCTCAGTGTGAGGCACCTCATATATCCACCAGAGTTGCTAATGCATCTTCCGGTGTATTTTGCATCTTCCAGTCTTTGATGGTCTGGGATACACCTTAGGCATTTATCGAGTTTATTCTTAAACCCACCTACGCTCACTCCTGATATGTTTCTTAGATGAGCTGGCAGTGCATTAAATAGTTGCTGCATTATCGATGCTGGTGCATAGTAGAATAATGTCCTGTGAGCCTTCCTTACTTTTCCTGGTATAGTTTTGGGCACTATTAATCTACCTCGGCTTGCTCTTTCTAACATTTTTATTTCCATGATGTTTTCAGTAATTCCTTCTATTTACTTCCATGCTTGTATTATCATGGAGCATTCTCTTCTCCTTTCTAGACTGGACAGTTTTAAAAATTGTAGTCTTTCCCAGTAGTCAAGGTCCTTAACTTCTTCTATTCTAGCATTATAGGACCTTTGTGCACTGTCTATTTGTGCAATATCCTTATGGTAGTGTGGGTACCATATCACATTGCAGTACTCGAGTGTACTATGTACATAAGTTTTGTAAAGCATAATCATGTGTTCAGCTTTTTTCTTTTTTTAAAGTGTCTGAATAGCATTCTCATTTTGGCTTTAAATTTCACCATCAGTGTTGTCATTTGGTCGTTGCATAACATATTCCTATTTAACATTACACCAAGGTCTTTAATTGCCTCCTTGTTTGTGATTGTCTCGTTATTAGGTCCCTTGTATGCATATACCATTCCTTCTCTGTTTCCAAAATTTATTGATTCGAATTTATCGGAGTTAAATACCATCCTATTTATCTCCATCCAATCATATATCTTTGTAGTGAGTTCCTATCTTCATCACAAGTCATTTCCCTACTTATTCTTGTGTCATCGGTGAAACTTCTCACTACAGAGTTTTTAACATCACAGTCTATGTCTGAGATCATAATAACAAACAACAGTGCAGCTAATACCGTACCCTGTGGCACGCCAGATATTATCTGATCTTCATTTGATTTCTCGTCATTTGCAACCACTATCTAGTTTCTGTTTTGCAGAAAATCTTTTACCCATTTTCCTATCTTTCCCACAATATTATTCTTTCAAATTTTTTTCTCTAATATATTATGGTCTACCTTATCAAAGGCTATTGCAAAATCTGGATAGATCACATCTGTGTCCTTTTCATTTATCATATTTTTGTGTATGTTTTCACAGTGTGCTATCAGTTAAGTTTGTGTACTTTTTCCGGGCAAAAAACCGTGTTGACCTATATTAAACATAATATTTTTAACCAAATGATTCATTATTTTCTTTTATATTACCCTCTTATACACCTTCATAATAAGTGATGTTAGACTAACAGGTTCATAATTTATTTATCTCTAGTCTTGATCCACTTTTGAAAATAGGGGTTATATAACCTAATTTATGTTTAGCATATATTTCGCTCATATCTACACTTTGTCTTAGCAGTATTGCAAGCGGCTTTGCGATAATGTGTGCATTTTTTTTTAACAAAATCGCTGGAACTCCATCTGGTCCGGCTGCCCATCCATTTTTAATTTCGCTTATAGCTTTGATAATATCTGCTTCATTAATATCTATATCTGTTAGATATTCAACATTTTCTTCTCTCATTTCTGTTTCATTATTCTCATTCGCATTTTTTGCTGTGAACTCTCTCATATTTTTCTGCTAATATGTTGCATATTTCCTTTTTTCATTTGTTAACCGTTCTTCAATTCTTGGAGGGCCTATTTCTAATCTCTCTTTATTCATCGTTTTTGCATAGGAGTAAAGTACTCTGTTTTTTTTTATATATTTAAAAGTTTCCTTTCTTATAAGTCCATTTTTTCAATTTCTTTCGATTGTATAATTTTTTTTTTTTGCATTTTCTATCTTTTTCAACAATTTTCTCTAGTATTTTTTACAGTATGTCCGTATTTACCTGTATATTATCACTTACGAATACATTTTTCCATTCTTTGTTCAGTTCTTCATTTATTTCTGACCATTTAATATTCTTACTATAAAAATTATATTTTCCATATCCTTCCCATCGTTTTGTGCTTTGATTATCTCTGCGATCACTTGCTTTGAAATGGACTATTAAATCTATGACATTGTGGTCTGAAATTCCCGTGCTATACACTATTATTTCTTTAACATAATTCACCTCATTCACAAATACTAAATCTAAGATATTTTCTTTTCCTGTTCATAAGTGGTTAATTTGTTGCATAATATGATCTAACAGCATATCTTGAAGCTCTTCAAATTGCCTTTTATCTTCTGTGCTGCTATTACTCTCTTTTTTATATGTATATATAAAAAAGGGGTGGGTCAGGAAGGGTAGGGATAACTAACAAGAACAGTTCATAATAGTTTATCATGCCCAAGAATTCTTGCCGTGCTTTGATGATCAAACTGTCGATACCTTCAATAATGGTGTTATGTGGGTGGCCTACATGTGTTCTCTTCCTACAAAGAGGAACACCTTTATCACCTACACATCATTCTCGACCACCTGTAACAGAAAGGCCTTGTAGAGAAGTGTACCCAAGCCGCCTACAAAGTAGCGTTATCGAAGTATCGTTTTTAAGAACAATACTTCATTGGCTTCCAAGGTACACTTGATCTAATATTCAAGTAGAATTTTGGTAAGAAAATTAGAAGTTTGATATTTCCTGAGCTTGAAATTATGGCAAAGTGATCATAAAGTTGAGTATTCATTAATGCTTCCACCGTCTGTTCTCTAAATCAGTTCCTAGATTTTTTAACAAGTGGCCCCAGCATTCTGAAAGCCAGAACCAGAGTAATTGAATGTGTATATACCAATGAGAGTTGGTTATTGTGGTCTTGTCTGTAGATTATTGTATATATTATCTTTCATATATACAGCCTTCACAATTCATGAATTCTGTCCATTACAAATGCATGCGCAAGAGTCGCGCTGTCAGAACCCCGTGCATGCACATAAAGGGTCTTCTTGCTTCTCTTGGCACGAGCTGTACGCCTTGCTGAGTACCACTGTACATAACCCCTTGCTATGTGGAATAAATGCAATCTACGACTCAGGATTTTACTTCTCCATCCCTGCAATCATCTGTCTTCATCTAGAAGACTTCATCACCTATCACCATGGCACAGTGACTAAACCATTAAGCATTCTAAGGGAGCACCGGAATCCAGCATCTGTATCGAGCCGCAATTGCCCATTTCCCCTCAACTACATGTGGATTTTTCAGTGTCTGTGCTTTGTTTGCGAACCGTTCATGCAGTGCCAGTGTAGTGTGGTATTAGTGATTTGATGTTAGTGAGTAATATTTCTCTTGTGTGTCGAGCCCTTCTTTATGCCCATATAAGAACCCCTTATGCCCCTACTCATCTCAGGAAATAGAAGTACGTCCGCTCTCTTTCATCACCGGAAACGCACTGCCAGTGGCCGCGGCCCAGCCTGCCCGCATCTCTTCCCCACCATCCAGGAGCCCTCCCATGCTCCTCCCCTGTTGCCATTTGCCACTCTATTTACAGTAGTTTTTAAAGTAAAAACTGCAGAAAGTCTCATTTATCTTTTCAACTTTTCATTTAAACTGTGGGTGACAGCTTAAAACCTTTTGTAATGTTAACTACCTCACATCAAGACGAGTCTGGGGATATGCAACATGACCAGGAAAATGAAGACTGCCAGTTGCATTCACACCCAGGTTCACTAACAGACCGTCGAACCCCACCAAGCTTCTCAGCGATGGAAACCCCGCCTTTACTCTCACTACACCGGACTATACCCCCTTCAAAAGCTACAGGTGGAGAGTTAAGGCTCCTTATCAGGTACTTGGAAGAATCTCAACAGGCTGAGTTGGCTACACGTCGGAGAGAGTAGGAACAACGTCGCCATGAGGAAGAACTATGCCACCAAGAGGACAACCTAAGAAGAGAGGAGGAAGCCCAGCATTTCACTGCCCTCTTGCAGCTACTCATGGTTAACCCGGCCCACCTGCATGCAACACCACCGGACTCCCAACAACTTTCAACTCAATCCTCATTGCCTTCGTGTTCCCAGCACCCACTCCCACATAAAGCCATCGCCCAGACCCCGCCGCCCTTATCTCCCGATGCCACATACCAAGTGTTTAGGGAATGGCGTAGACACTGGGATGACTACCGTGCGATGGTGGACCTAGGGACTTTACCTTCCAGGAAGCAGGTAATACAACTTCGTATGTGCCTCAGCCTGGAGAATCAAAGAATACTGGAACACTCAGTCAACGTGCCACCAGACACAGATCGGAGCGTGAAGAAAGTCTTAAATGTTCTACAGGAACACATTAATAATCTGCGAAATGAAGCTTTACGTCGCAGGGACCTGCTTCCCTTCAAACAGAGGGAAGGAGAAAGCTCCAGCGATTTCTACATCTGACTGAAGCAGGTAGCAGAGGAAATAGACGTCTGTCCTGGCCAGTGTGCAGTTTGTGAGCAGACTCAGCTTAAGATGATCATCATCATGGGAGTCAGAGATGAGGATCTCACACAAAAACTTATTGCCCTGGACACCTCAGCTTCATTGGCCACCTTGGTCAATGAATGTCGCTCTTATGAGGCCACAAGGACAGCCACCAACGCCATACGTGCCCCTCCTTCCAAATTGTGTGCTGTCTCCACTTACAAAAAAAAAACAAAGGACAGGGCAGCAAAGGTGCTACTTCTCACCCAAACTCTAACTGGGACACATCTTACCTTTCCTGCACAAAGATGCACGGCCCTACAGAAAAGTGTCTAGCTGCCGACAGCATACGCGGAACCTGTGCCGGCAAGGGACACTGGAAGAAGACTTCAAAGTGTCCTGCTAACATGGTCACGTGTAGATACTGGCCGATTGGGTCATTACGACAGATGTTGTCGACAGCAGATGAATGCCAAGCAGGGCGGCCCACCTAAAGCCACACTCCCCTCCAGCATGCTTTTTAATTGTTACAAGATTATTATGCTGCCAGACAGAGGAGCTGACGTATCACTGATGGGTCCTTAATACTTGGAACTAGTCCAAATCACCAGGAATGAGCTACAACATTCTCCCACCTCTGTGACACTCACAGCCGATGGATCACAGATGGCATCACCTTTTGGTACCCTTAAGGCCACTCTGTCTTTGGCCAACCAATCCTTTCCTGCCATGATCCAAGACCATGAAGGTATCCAGATGCCACTCCTGTCCTATGCACACTGCAAGGAGTTGGCCATCATAACACCAGACTTTCCACGGCCCATCCGACAGGTCGTCCACGTGCACCAATGTAAGGAGCTACCTCTCCATGCCAACTCGACCTGTACTGACCCCCAAGAATATTTTCTTAGAACCTTCCCTGATGTGCTTGTGTCTAAGGAAGACCTTAAAGCAGCTCCACTAAGGTCGATGGCAGAAACCCCAATGAAAATTCACCTTAAAAGGGACGCTGTTCCATTCGCCATTCACACCCCACGGCTGATCCCCTATGTTTTCCGCGAACCTGTCAAGATAGAACTAGATTCTATGGTCCAGCAGGGTATCATCAAGCCTTGTGGAGACGAGCCATCGGAATGGTGCCCCCTTCTAGTTGCCATCCCAAAGGGAAAGGGAATTTATATCACAGTGGATCTCTCCAAACTAAACACTCGAGTCTCCAGACTAGCCCAGCCTTCGCCCACACCAATAGCTGCTGACCGTACCGTTGATCCCAGAGCTAAATTCTTCACAAGTGCGGACGCTCTATACGGTTACTGGTAGATGGAGCTAGTGGAGGAGGAACATCATCTCACCACTTTCATTACTCCTTATAGACGCTTCCAGCATTGCCGAGGACCTATGGGCTTCGCTGCCACTGGCGACGCCTACTGTTAACGCGGGGACCCTGCTCTCCAAGGTATGAAGAAATGTGTCAAGGTTGTCAATGACATTCTCATCTTTGACGATGACTTATTGGTATATTACCACAGGATCCAAGAATTACTCACTCGCTGTCGCAAAAACGGCATCACTCTCAACAGAGATAGGTTCGTAGTTGCGGAGACCCGAGTAAATTTCTGCGAATTCACCCTTTCCGAAGAAGGAATAGCTGCCGATCCAAGACGAGTTACAGCTCTGCAAGACTTCCCAACACCTTCCAACTTGACGGACTTACGTCCTTTCATGGGGTTAGTTAACCAACTGGCAGAGCTCACTCCAGATATCACCCTGACTGCACAGCCGCTCGCCCACTCAAGAGCCCTAAGCACTCTTTTATTTGGACACCAGACCATGACCAGGCTTTCAAACGTGTGAAGCAATCACTCTTAAGCCCTCCAATTCTAGCATCTTTGATCCAACTTTGCCAACCATTCTCCAGACTGATGCATCTCGTCTCTACAGGATAGGCTACGCTCTCCTCCAGGACCATGGTTCTGGACGCCTCCAAGTAGTCCAGTGTGGATCCCGCTTTCTCACAGACGCCGAGATAAGGTATGTGACAATAGAGTTGGAGATGCTTGCTGTATCTTGGGCTCTCACAAAGTGCTGTTTGTACCTCCAAGGACTGTCATCCTTCACTCTGCAAAAATATCATCATCCACTAGTGCCCATTATCAACAGCTACACGTTGGACATGATCAAAAACCCACGGCTCCAGCGAATGAAAGAATGCATGTCACAATACCAGTTTACTGCAATGTTGCGTACTGGCAAGTCCGTATGCATTCCAGATGCACTCTCGCGCACACCTGTCAGCTACCCAAGGTCTGAGGATATGATCATCTGTGCTGAAGTAACGTCACACGTCAGGTCTGTCATCAACGTTGTAATAGATTCCCAGGAAGAGGATGCCACAATCGTCAATGCCGACCGAACTTTACAGGACTTGTCAATAGCAGCACAGGCTGACCCTAACTACGTCCGCCTTTGTGATTGCATTGTGTCCGGATTTCCCACAAATTGGTACGACGTACATGCTTCTTTGCTACCGTATTAGAAGCTGCGAGAAGCTCTTTCTACGGACGGCGCCTTCTGGCCCTACGGAGCCAGACTAATAATTCCTGCTGCTCAACATTACCACACACTTACCAGACTCCACGACAGCCACCGATGTGTTGAAGCCACTAAACGTCTAGCTCGACAAACTGTCTTCTGTGGTGGGATACACTCTTACATTGCTAACACCGTTGCTGCCTGTGAGCCCTGCCAAGTCCTAAGCCCAAGCCAACAGCAGGAACCTCTTCACAAAGATGATCACCCATCAAGGCCGTTCGAGTCGGTATCAGCGGATTTCTTCCAAGTAGTGGGGAAGTCCTTCCTTGTTGTCGCCCACCGCCACGCCGGCTGGCCTGTGGTCGTTCCTTGCAAGGGTGACACCATCCCCTCCTCAACCATACGACACTTTTGCTGCTACTTCAGATAGGTAGTTGTTCCCCTGCACCTACCCCAGTTTACCAGCAGAGAGTTTCCCACTTCGCAGAGCGTTGGGTTGTACACCACATAACTTCATAGCCACACTACCCACAGTCTAATGGCCATACTAAGGCTGCCGTCAAAGCTGTCAAACACTTGATCCTCAAAACGGCCCCTTCAGGAAACATTGACTGTGAGGCTTTTGATCGTGGCCTCCTTGATTTACAAAACATGCCTAACCACTCTAGTCTCTCTCCAGCCCAGGTCCTGTATGGTCACCCCCTCCGTACTTGTGTGCCCCCCCCCCCATCTTCAGTGATTCAAGGAATGTTGGCAAGAAAAGGCCCATGATTGTGACCGACGATCTGCTGCTTGAGCGGCTCAAGTGAAACGCAACTACGGAGCCCACGCCCGTCCCCTGCCCAGACTGAATGTGGGCCAACATGTCCGTCTCCAGAACCCAACATCTCACAGATGGGACAAGATTGGGATTATCATGGGTGGCACGAGGTCACTCGAGTATGAAATTCGCCTCCCTAGTGGTGGAGTGCTACGTTGCAACCGTCGCTCCTCGTATCCAGTTCCCAGTCCCAATCAAGTTCCCAACTCTGATCTCCCTGTGGTCCCTAGCTCTGACATAGAAAAGTCACCAATTCCCTCCACAACTTCCCGCAGGTCTCCAAGATTAAACAGGCCTATATAGTGTACAAGGCC
>NC_090748.1:23231765-23251765 GCF_036898095.1 Palaemon carinicauda | reverse complement strand
ATACCAATAAATTGACACAGGTGAAAGAGACGCAAGGTTCTCAAGAACAAGTTTATTGACAGACAATAAATAGACAGGTTAACAACAATTATATATATATATATATAAAGAGAATAACCCAAAACTTTAAGCATAAGTATGATAGTAAACAGAACTTGTTTATCTGAAAGAAAAAACATCCAATGCCACTTTTTTGAGATACCGAGGTATCAAGTCATAAAAATCTGTATTACAAATCAATCACATTAGCGTTAGAAACGCTCGGCACACATGTCTGCACTTATGCTAGGTTCACCTTTGAAAAAGGAACAGTCTATGTGGGCACTCGGTGCCCCATTTAGTTTTTAGTACAGTATGTACCTACACACTCACCCTGGACTTAATCGTCCCAATTAAGACCACTGTTCCTCGCAGAGTTAAACAGTAGGGTTAACCACACGACCCACTGCTACCACAGATCTCTTTAGTTCCTCTACTTGCTTTGCATATTGGCGAAAGAACACTCTGGAAGACTTCCAGCCGGTGTATGAACGGAGATGTTCAAAGTCCATACAATTAAAGAAATTTAGGGATGAGGCAACTTTCCTCGGATCGTGACCTGCGGGTGTACTGTCAGGATCCGCTCTGCGAATAAAATATGTGATTTTCGCTCTGAGTTGATTCAGAGATAAATTTGAGCCTGATGTTTCTCCCCTGAATAGTTGACCACCCTTGAAGTCTGAAGTTCTACGAAGATAGACCTTTAGGCATTCTACTGGACATAGAGATGCATCTTCTTTCAGAGGGCAGATTCTCCAGGGACCCTACCTGTTGGTGGGTAACTCATTCTTGGCGAGTAACGTAGGATCCGGAAACAGGTTCAGTTCCCCCCCATCCAGGAACTGAACACGACCTGCCTCTCTCGAGAGGGCTACGATCTCACTAACCCTGGCCCCGGACGCGAGTGCAAATAGGAAAATAACTTTTTGTGTCAAATCCTTTAACGCACACTCCTCATTGCTCAACAGGGAGGCGAAATGAAGAACTTTGTCTAAAGACCATGAAATGGGCTTTGGAGGTGCTGAAGGTCTGAGCCTAGCGCAGGCTTTCGGAACTTTATTAAAGATCTCGTTACCTAGGTCGATCTGGAAGGCATATAAAATGGGTCTCATCAAAGCAGACTTACACACTGAAATCGTGTTAGCTGCCAACCCTTGACCATGGAGGTGGATGAAGAAAGATAAGCAGAAGTCTGTCGAGATCTCCTGCGGATTCTTCGCCTTTACAAAGGCCACCCATTTTCTCCAAGATGACTCATATTGCCTTCTAGTCGATTTGCACTTATATTCCTCTAGGAAGTCTATGCTGGCTTTTGAAATCCCGAAACGCTTTCTCACCGCAAGGGAGAGAAAATCATGAGCTGCAGGGTCCTGGTTTTCTGTAATGAAGCGCAGACAGTCGACTTCTGGACTCGCTGGGTCAGAACTGGATGTGGTAGCGGCACAAACTTCAGCTGTAGTTCCAACGCCAAGGGGAACCACATGCTGTTCGGCCACTTGTGGGCCACTATTGCCGCTACCCCCTTGAAGGATCTCAGTTTGTTGAGGACCCTCAACAGAAGGTTGTGAGGGGGGAACAGATAAATCCTGGACCATCTGTTCCAGTCGAGGGACATTGCGTCCACTGCTTCCGCTAAGGGGTCCTCGTACGGGGACACGTACAGGGGCAACTTCTTGTTGTCTTTCGTCGCAAAGAGGTCTATCTGCAGTTCTGGGACTTGATTCAGAATGAAGGAGAATGATCCTGCGTCTAAGGACCATTCCGACTCTATCGGTGTGAACCTGGATAGAGCGTCCGCTGTCACGTTGCGGACTCCTTGAAGGTGAACTGCCGACAGGTACCACTTCTTTTCCGCCAATCGGAAAATGGCCAACATCACCTGGTTGAGAGGTGGTGACCTCGACCCTTGTCGATTCAAGCATCTCACAACCACCTCGCTGTCCATCACCAATCTTATGTGGATCGAGTGACGCGGGGAGACTTTCTTTAAGGTAAGGAGCACTGCCATAGCTTCTAGAAAGTTTATGTGAAAGGTCCTGAATAGCTTGGACCAAGTCCCCTGGACTTTTTTCCGATGAGAGTGACCTCCCCATCCCTCCTTTGAGGCGTCTGAGTGAATCGTCATCGACGGGGGAGGTGGCTGAAGAAGAACCGACTTCTTTAGATGTCTGGCTTGGGACCAAGGCCTGAGAAGAGTACGTAGCCTAGGCGGCACTGGTCTTCTCAGATCTCTTCGCGCAATTGATGCATACCTTCTCCAAACTCCGGTTGCATCCTTTAGCTGTGCTCTTAGCACTGGGTCTGTCACCGAAGCAAACTGGAGAGAGCCTAGTACCCTCTCCTGTTCGCGTCTTGATATCCTTTCGGAATCTAGAAGTCTCTTGACAGAACCCGCTATCTCCTTCCTTTTCTTCGCCGGGATGGACAAAAAGTGTGACAAAAGGTCCCAGTGGATTCCCAGCCACTGGAACTTTTGAGATGGAGAAAGTCGAGACTTTTTTCTGTTAATCTTGAAGACTAGGTACTCTAGGAACTGGATCACCTGACTGGAAGCTTGCAAGCATTCTGTCTCGGATGCTGCCCACACCAGCCAGTCGTCCAGGTAGGCTACTACCTCAATTCCCTTTAGGCGTAATTGTTTGAGAGCTGCGCTCGCCAGCTTCGTGAAAATCCTTGGGGCTATGTTTAGCCCGAATGGCATGGCTCTGAAGGCGTATAGTCTCCGTTGTAGCCTGAACCCTAGGTAGGGGGAGAGTTGACGGCTGATTGGAATGTGCCAATAGGCGTCTGACAAGTCTATAGAGACTGAGTATGCCCTCTTGGGCAGTAAGGTCCTTATGTGTTGCAGTGTTAGCATTTTGAATTTGCAATTCACTATGAACTTGTTGAGTGGCGACAAGTCCAGAATGACTCTGAGCTTTTCCGAGTCTTTCTTGGGAACACAAAACAGCCTCCCTTGGAATTTGATGGACTTCACCTTTCGGATCACCTTTTTCTCCAACAGTTCTTGAACGTACTCCTCCAGAACGGGGGTGGAGTGTTGGAAAAACCGAAGGCACGGGGGTGGAGTGCTGTACCAGCTCCAGCCCAGTCCATTCTTGAGTAGGCTGTGGGCCCAGGGATCGAAGGTCCAACGATCCCAAAATTTCATCAGTGTACCTCCTACCGGTATCATTTCACTTGGACTGCCGTCCTGAGGTCTTGCCTCCCTGACCACGACCACCCCTGAATCCCCTTCCCCTTGAGGGGCGCCTAGACGAGCCTCTGGCTGCTCCTCTAGGCTTTGCTCGAAAAGAAGAAGACTGTCCTTCAAACGTTGGGGTGAATGCCGTGGACTGACCCGGCACAGCCTGGGGTACCCACTGAAAAGTGGTCGGGGTTTGTGACACCATCTGGGGCACTGGAGGCAATGGCAATTGCAGTTGCTGTTGCTGTCTAGAGGGCTTGGCTGGCCGAGACGGTATCCTAGTCCTCATATTCTTCCTCTTTGGTTGAGGACCCTCATCCGGGGAAGACTTTCTTTTGATAGCCAGGCCCCACTTCTGGAGAAGGTTTCTATTCTCCACGGCAGCCTTATCAACAACTTCTTTGACCACATCGGTAGGGAAAAGGTCTTTTCCCCAAATGTTGGAGGAGATTAACTTCCTTGGCTCGTGCCTCACCGTAGCCGAGGTGAACACGAACTCCCTAAAAGCTCTCCTCGCCTTGACGAAGCCATAAAGGTCCTTCGTCACTGTGGCTAGGTGAGTCTTAGCCACCACCATGAACATTTCATGGACCTTGGGGTCACTTGCCATCGTCTCAAGAGTAGTCTGAAGAGACATTGAGGCAGCCAGTCTTTCTTTTGTCTCGAACTCTCTTCGTAAAAGAAAGTCAGACAGCTTGGGGAGGTCCTCGCCGAATTGCCGTCCGGCAATATCAGCCTCCAACTTTCCCACTGAGAACGTCAGATGGACGTCCTTCCAGTCTTTGCGGTCCATAGGCAGGGCCAGCGACAAGGGTTTACACTCCTCCAGGGAGGGGCAAGGCTTGCCGGCCTCGACTGCCTTTAGGAGAGCCGCAAACCCTTTCTGTAAAAAGGGGAAGGCTCTAGCAGGAGAGGACACAAAGGAAGGGAGCCTCTTGCTCAATGCAGCTACCTTCGAGTTAGAGAAGCCCCTCTCCTTCATCGAGGATGAAAGTAGAGCTTGAGCCTTAGCGTGGTCCATGACTATGACCTCCTTCGGCTCTGTCTCCTCCCTTGAAGCTGGTTCTTTTCTCAGCCGGACATAGCAGTCCGGATATGATGCCTTGCTGGGCCAGAATTCCACCTCCTCTAGGGGAACTGAACCCAGCTTATCCGAGATGACGATCTTTTCAGTCGTCATCGGCATGTGCTCAGCATACCTCCATGGGTTAGCATCTGAGCACAAGGGAAGGTCTTTCACATTGAGCCTTTTCCGGGGCCCATGTGATTCTGCAAGGCACTGCATCCGCAGTTCCATTGCAGCCGCCTTCTCCTGATTCTCCTTCTGCATTTGTTGGATCATTCTAACAATCGAAGAGAGGGCCTGTCCCAGCTCTACTGGGAGACCGGCCGATGTTGAGGGAATAGGCTCAGGAATCTGAACCGGAGTAGCCGACACCTCGTCCACCTCTTCCTCTACGACGTCCGGGGCTTGAACTTCATCCTGACCTTCTGCCAGGAGGTCTTCTTCCAAACGCTCGTCCACGTCAGACATCCTGTCATCTAACTGGATGTCTTGCATCGCGACCGCAACTTCAACATCCACCTGGATCTGATCTTGGGGGATCTCCTCTTGAGGCTGGGGAATCACTGCATCAGCTGATGCCTTAGGGAAAAGATACGCCCTCATCTTCTCACTTGGAAGATAAGGGCCAGAGGTGTTCTTTTGGAAGCCCCTTACCCAGGTACGAAGCTTCTCCCTTGCTATATCCCTTGATTCCGCCGTTTTAGGGGAATCAAAAGCCTCAGTAATCAGATTAGTGCACACAGTACATACCTGAGGGTCCCAATACTGGAGATCATCCTTGGAGACAGCGCATGCTGCGTGTCTCCTACAAAACTCATGTCCGCAGAGGTACTTGCTGCGGACGTTGCAGAAAACATTTCCGCACTTCGGAGGGTCCTCCTGTAAAGAGAAGAAATTTCCATGAGTATCAAGTGAACTATGTATCACTGGATATGCATAGTATAGCATAACAATTCATAAAGGAAAGACACACACTTGTGTTTCCCTCACAACCCATTGTTGCAGCCTTCCAGATAATAAAATCAAATGGTTAATCCCTTCTAGAGTAACCAATGCAAGGTTTCCAGAGGAAACAGGTGAAGCTCACACCTAAGCAATGATTTTAAAATCCTGGATAATAGACAGGAAAGAACTCACTTTCCTATCTGTAGGGCAACAGCAAAGGAATGTGCAAGAAAACACAAAAGTGTTAGAACACACAGTGCTGTACCAAAACCCATACCATAGTTTTCTTCCTACTGTATATGTTATACTGAAGAATACTAGTTCAGTATAGGAGGATACGTGCCGGCCGGCACACACCATAACTAGCTTTAAAGTATACTACTTAACAGCTATAAGGCGGCAGAACTCTGGTTCAAATGCATGTGCCGGCCGGCAGCAACTGCCGGCCGGCAACAGCCAATGTCGGCCGGCAATGGCTGCCGGCCGGTAACTACACAAGGTAGTACCTAGCTGCCGGCCACACTCTTGGTGACCGGCAGACAAGGGCTGACATTAGTCGGCCAGCAAAGGTACAAGACCGATGCCAGCCGGCAGCAAAAGAACCAGAGGACTACACCTGCCCGGCTGCCGGCCTCATAGGCCGGCAGCCGGGTCGGGTACA
Source organism: Palaemon carinicauda (assembly GCF_036898095.1). Classification (NCBI taxonomy): domain Eukaryota; kingdom Metazoa; phylum Arthropoda; class Malacostraca; order Decapoda; family Palaemonidae; genus Palaemon; species Palaemon carinicauda. The sequence goes on along the minus strand of NC_090748.1, from coordinate 23,245,867 downwards.
GCACTAGAAGAAAATAGAATGGATGCCGGGATAAGAGTATACACTACCTCCAAGCCCGGCAATCCGAAAGAGTGCATATAAGGAAGGGGAGAATATAATTCAGGCTTCCTGACCAATGCCATCTGGCTCTACAGGCAGGCATGGATGAGGGACCAAGGGAGGTCCGGGCAGCACTCAAAATATAAGACCCTTGCCGGCCGGAAGCTCTGCCGGCCGGCAAGGGGCTGAGTCAATTCCACATCCTAACCTATACTAGGTCCAGATGTAGAACGACGTACAGTACTGTAATGGCTAGGCCATTACAGAGATAGAGGGGGAAGGGACAAGAGGGTCCTACCAACCTTGCTTTAGTGACGGATCACCCGCAGCCAAGAAACTTATCTTAGCCTAAGAGAGATCTAAGGGGGAAGGCCAGCAATACTTGCCAGCTCCCAGAGAACCAAAGCAAGGAAGGTGTTGCTACTCCCAGGGAAAGAAACTTATCCTCCCCGAGAACAGCAACAAGGACTAGTCTGGTAGATCACAAAAGAAGGGATCATATCCACAGAAACCTTCGGTAGTGACCTAAGGAGGCTAAGCCACCTTTGTCTGTGTCAGGCCAGCGAGGGAGACTCTACCCCAAGCCAGACAAACACAGACTCAGACTAAAAAACTTTGTTGTTCTGTCCCTCTTTGAACCAGACTTACTGGAACAGGAAGGTACAGTAACACCCCAGTATAGTTTTATCGAAAATAAATTCGGAAAAAACCACTTAGGGATAAGGCCAAGGCTTAAACAGAGGGAAAGGGATTGCATACCTTCTCCGAAGAAAAGAAAGCAACCGGGGAGTATGAGAAAGTATACTAAGGCTCCATAAGCAACTTAGCCTAGGCACCAAGAGAATCGATTACCTAAATCACCGAAACTCACTCGTATACTATCTTGGAAATATTCCACATAATCTTAAATGTATAAAACATAGCCTAACGCTTCAATAAAAATTTTTATTACACTCGGAAAAACCAAAATCATGCATGAAGTACTAGGACCAAACGACTAGGCTACATGGCCTAGCGTAGGCCAGAATGGCGAATACTTCGCCAAAATAATACTAAGCACGAAGGAAATCCTATGTAATGCTAAATAGCTAAAATTTATTAAAGCAAAACAACCGGGAATGTCGCTCTGACTAACTAAACTTATACCTAGCGAGCGACAGCGTCCATGACGCCTCCGGTAGGCTACGGCTCTTGTAACAAAGATTAATCCTATTAATCACTCAAAAATTTACCAAGAGCCTACATTTATACATAAAAGACATTATACTCAACTTATCAGAGGCCGACGAAGACGGAGAAGCCATGAAAAGTAGAATAAATCCAAGATTTGAGAGAAACACAGGAAAAAACACCGAGTTGTTAAGCTACGCAAAAAGGAATACAGATGGCGCCAGGATTGGCGCCAGGCACGCATACGAATCGGAAGATAGGGAGCCTTGGGAGCGGCTCCCCCTTTTTCTTTCCCGAATTAGTTTCTTGCCAATCGCCCCCTACGAGACGAAATCTCTCTTCAGGATGCAGATTGCCATGTGGCGTGTCAAGAATACGTCCTCTGATATGTCACGATATCCCTTTCAGGAGGGATATTCGCTCCAGGAGTTAGAATTCTGGTACCTTAAGGTAAATTCTCTGGGAATATCGCCGTAGTTGTAATATACCCTAGGTAGCTACCCTATAGGAACTTCCATCAGGACGACATGGCTTGAGCCCAAATATATACAGTATATATATATATATATATATATATATATATATATATATATATATATATATATATATATATATATATATATATATATATATATATATATATATATACTGTATCTATCTATCTATCTCCATAAACATATATATATATATATATATATATATATATATATATATATATATATATACATATATATATATATATATATATATATATATATATATATATATATATATATATATATACATATATACATATATATATATATATATATATATATATATATATATATATATATATATATATATATATATATATATATATATATGTATATATATATATATATGTATATATATATATATATATATATATATATATATATATATATATATATATATATATATATATATATATATATGTATATAATATATATACATATATATATATACATATAAATATATATATATATATATATATATATATATATATATATATATATATATATATATATATATATATTATGGAGATAGATAGATAGATACAGTTTATATATATATATATATATATATATATATATATATATATATATATATATATATATATATATATGGGATCCGGACAGAATCCCGACAGCCAAAATCCCGACACCCAATATCACGACACCCACAATCCCGACAGACCAAAATCTCGACAAAAACCAAATCCCGACAGCCAAAATCCCGACCAAAAAAAAAATTATATATATATATATATATATATATATATATATATATATATATATATATATATATATATATATATATATATATATGTATATATATATATGTATATATATATATATATATATATATATATATATATATGTATATATATATATATATATATATATATATATATATATATATATATATATATATATATATATATATATGTATATATATATATATATATATATATAAGTAAAATTAAAAAGGATACTATCCCTCTGTTCTTTTGCTTTCTTGATTCTTTCTATCTACTCTCTATGACTTACTCTTCGCTTCAAAGTGCTTAAAATATATTTTATATATTTGGAGTAACAAAAATAACTGTTCTTTATATACAATGAAATAATCGCATGGATATAAATTAAAAAAGTTAAAAATTTATTGAAAGGATACCCTGCTAAAGGACAAATATAAATGCATAATGAAAAGATAATTTCACAGCATAATGAAATATTCGACATGGATAAAGAATCTAAAAAAGTAAAAACTTCATTTAAAAACTTCATTTAAGGGATAAATTATGGGCTATTCCTCGAAGATAATCTAAAACATTTTGATGATGTTCCATTACCTTAGTGATAATTTCTTCACGAATAAGTTTTCTCCTTTTTTGTTTAGGTTCTGGTTCCCCGCGAAGAATGCATTCAATTTGGTTGTTGACTTGTTGCTCTTCCTTTTGTAATTCTTCAGTTATATTGTAAAGACCTATATGAGCTCCTCCAATGTCCTATCTCCTGTGCCAAGCCTCAACTGAATTCTGCTTACGTGGAAATCCTGATTGCATGGAGTCATGTACTGACCACATAATAGGAGGGAATGTTGGTCTCGCGCGAACAATAGAGTTTGTTGATGATGTTAGTAAATTCACTTTTAGAAGCTTTAATTGACGCTAGTTCCAAATCAGATATTATGCATTGTGGGTTCAGATAAATTACATTTTCGTCAGCAATGTCCGTCAAATCTTCAAACAAGCGTTTATACAAGATCTCACTCTTCCCAGTCATAAAAACACACACAAGTGGAAAAACTGTACAATTTCCATGTACCACAGGTACATGAATTGTGTACATTGGTAAAATATTATAGGTACAGTTTTAAAAGTACCGTCCACTGATGACGTCCACTAATGACGCAGGTTCAGTTGGACGATCACAGCACCTGATCCGCTTTATTATCTTTCTTAGGGCATTTTTTGAAAGCAGACATGGCATAATACTTGGATTTGCAGCGGTGGTGCTTGACTGAATAATTTGGGTCGCCTTACCTCTTGTGAATTTTGCTTGTATTTGTATTTCATTTCTTATTTTTGCTACACTAGCAGTTCTTGCACAAGGAGCATGATCGTGCTCTCCAAACTTTATTAGTAAATGTTCTTCGTTCACTACTCTTCCTTTGCAGTCATTAGATTTTCGAAATTCAAAGCACCAGTAGTATGATTCTTTCCGGTTTTTATCTTTAACCATCAGATATCCACGTACGTTAATTTTATCTTTTCCTTTTATAGAAGAAATCTTTTCGCAAATTTCCTCTTTTTCTATGGGTGGTTTAGCACCGAGATATAGTTCAAATATGAAAGGTTAACAGCCAACCGAAACACTAATTATCATAGGCTAGTTAGGTGTTTTAACGTTAAGAACAAACCAAAGCACTCACATTTAATCTATATTAAAGGCCTTGTTATCACTGGTTTACCGTTTAAATCTCTCTATCTGTATGCATGTATGTATTTCTGTCGGGGGTTTGGCATGTCGGGGTTTTGGGCAAGTCGGGGTTTTGGGCAAGTCGGGGTTTTGGCAAGTTGGGATTGTGGCTGTCGGGATACTGGGTGTCGGTATTATGGCTGTCGGGAATCTGACCCAGGCCCATATATATATATATATATATATATCTATATATATATATATATATATATATATATATATATATATATGTACATATATATATAAACATATATATATATATATATATATATATATATGTATATATATATATATATATATATATATATATATATATATATATATATATATATATATGTACATATATATAAACATATATATATGTATATATATATATATATATATATATATATATATATATATATATATATATATATATATATATTTATATATATATATATATATATATATATATATATATATATATATATATATATATATATATCTACATATATATACATTTTTATATATATTTACATATATATATATATATATATATATATATATATAATATATATATATATATATATATATATATATATATATATATATATTATATGTATATATAAATAAAATGTATATACTGTAATTATTATTATACATATACTTACATATATACAGTATATATATATATATAAATATATATATATATATATATATATATATATATATATATATATATATATATATATATATATATATATATATATATATATATATATACATATATATATATATATATATATAATTATATATATATAAATATATATATATATATATATATATATATATATATATATATATATATATATATATATATATATATTATTACGACCCCTGTGAGGTGTAACTAAATTTCTTTCAATGATTGTTATCAGTAAAAATGTAACTCACGGTTTGAGGTCAGCAGAAACAAAACAACTCAATAAACTTTGGAATGTTTAATACTTAAATCCAACAAATATACAAGTCAACCTTGTCTGACATTGCAAATACCATAACCAGACAATAAAAAATAACCAATACACATAGACCTGAAACACTCAGGAAGCCCTATATCTAATGAGCTTACGCTCAAACAATGATATAGTAAAAATAAATAATTAACCTAATAAGATCCTTAAACTTAGGAGGCCAGACCAGACATTAACCTTAAATTAATTAGTAGACTAAAAGAAGTCTTAGCTACTAAGCACATGAAAATAATTATAATTGATTTCCCTATTATAAAACAACTCAGCAAACCTGCCTTAAAACTAATTTTACCTGGATAACCGTACCTATGGTTACCACGACAATAGAAAAATGAAACAATATATACACATGAATACACTAACCTAAATACAAAAAATAAATACAAGGCTCCTCACTTCTTATAAGAATAAATGAGGGGAGAGGCACAACTTAAGACATCATCCTCTCTTCCTTTCAATAAGTAGGGCAGGCACAGTATGCCAGGTCCAATAATCCGCTAACAAGCAAACAGAGATAATCTGCCTTACCTGGCAACAGCATCCCTACGTGCCACCTCACGAGCTAGCAAGCTCCCAACATCGCTGCAGCTGCAATAGGTAGCTGGGACAGGTAGCCAGAGACTCTGCCAATTCCCTGGGATCTCCCTCACGTCAGGAAACGGCGGGGCAGACTCCAGTCGCAAGTGACAGTAACACCGGCCAGTCTCTGGAATACACTGTCCAAAAGCAATGCAACACTCAAGTCGCAGGTGAAAAGAGCACCTGCAGACGAAAAACCAGGACGAGAATTCGTCAATCACTTTCCAGAGCCTTGGTCCAAATTCAATAGAAAAGCGGTCGTCAGGAAAATTTTCAAAGGTCAATGCAGCTTAATGTTTGTGGATGGGAAAGTGCTCAAGCCCGAACTGTCTTCTGTCCGAGCACCCACCTCCGACATCAACACTCTTTCGTCATCACTCGGGCAAACAAAATACAATTATTAACACTATAGTTCAAAACAAGGTAATTATGAGGGGAGTAGGCGAGAAACAATCAACAACACACCACTTAAAACTACTTAAAGCTATAATGGAAACCACTTAAAACTAGAACAAGGTTGACTTAAACAAATGAGAAATTTACTTTAATAGAAAATTTACTTTACTCTAATACCTTCCTCCCCGAAATAAAAAAAAAAACATTTTTTTTCTTAAATTACCAAAAATACACAACCTGAAAAACAGGTACAAAAACAATTATACAAAGGTCATTAATATGAAAAGTTAAACTAGGATTATACAACCCAGACAACATACAAGATAAATCACTTAATCTTAACCAACACCAACAAGTACACGAGATATCTTAATCAAAATTTCACCAACCAATGATAAATTAGGACAGCACCTACAAAAATCTCGCTAACCAAGACAGGATATTCACCTAAACACCCCTCAAATTTAAAATATACTAGAAGGGGTGTTTTCCATAACTCACTGGAGATACGAGTAGGGCAGCGTACGAGGGAGGCAAGGCTGGCCTATCCACTCCATGAGAGTGCGTCAGGAATTATATTTTCAGAACCCTTAATATGCTTAATTTCTAATTTAAATTCCTGCAGTAACAAAGCCCAACGCAAGATCCTCTGGTTGACCCCTTTCATCCGCTCTATAAACACCAGAGGATTATGATCAGTCCAAATCTCTAGAGGAAAAGAAAAATTAGTAACATACGGCTTAAAATGTAATAGGGTACGGGCCAGGGCTAAAGCCTCCTTTTCAATGGTTGAATATCGTCTTTCAGCCAACAATAATTTTTGGCTAAAATAAGATATGGGGTGTACCTCTCCTTCATTATCCCTTTGAAAAAGGACACCACCTAATCCTACATCACTGGCATCTACCGCTATTACAAATGGTTCCTGAAAATCCAGGGAAGTCAAAATAGGTTTAGACAATAAAATAGATTTAAGCTTATTAACCCTGGATAGGTACGGTGGGTCGTTCGCGACCCCGAGCGTCAAAAAAAAACAGGTTTTTCTCACGTGACTCACCCCCGTGACTGAATTTGTGGGTGATCGACCTGCAGGAGGTGTCTCCCCTACACGCTCTAGTAGTGTCCAGATGTGCATTGCTGTAGCTGTACTCCTTCCCCGATTTCTGAGACGCGTCGGGGTCGTTCGCGTCCGAGTTTACCCTTCTGAGGTAGTTTGCATAATTATCAAAGTTATTACGTATTATGAAATTGTCGTAGAATGGTGCAACTTGTATAGGTTATCAGTTGTGGAAAGTCTTGGTGGATTGCTTGGCTACCATGTGCATGTTTTTTTTTTTAGTTAAAAGGTCGTTCATCACCACGAGGACCATTTTACCGCGAGTGCCCCTTTTTCATTTTTTTTCATTTTTTTGCCAAGTCATTTTTCCGTAAGATATTGCCAAATAGTGTCGTAAAACTTTTGCTTGTTTAGTGTTTGAAAGTGTGTCTAGATGATCTGGCTACCCATGCATGACTTTGTTTTTGTCAGATACGACGTAGTTATTGGTATATTGGGTATTTAACTGCGGTTACCAATTTCTGTTTTTTTTTCAATATTTGTAAAAATTACTACGTAGTAAGGAATTGCCGTATATTATTCATTTTTTTTTCATGTTTATGTGTTAGAAAGTGTGCCTTGATGGTTGGGCTAACACATGCATGTCTTTTTTTTATCTGAGATGTCGTATATTAGAATGCCGGGCATTTTACCGCGAGTGTCCCTTTTTCATTTTTTTTCATTTTTTTGCCAAGTCATTTTTCCGTAAGATATTGCGAAATAGTGTCGTAAAACTTTTGCTTTTTTAATGTTGGAAAGTGTGTCTAGATGATCTGGCTACCCATGCGTGATTTTGTTTTTGTCAGATACGACGTAGTTATTGGTATATTGGGTATTTAACTGCGGTTGCCATTTTCTGTTTTTTTTCAATATTTGTAAAAATTTACTACGTAGTAAGGAATTGCCGTATATTATTGATTTTTTTTTCATGTTTATGTGTTAGAAAGTGTGCCTTGATGGTTGGGCTAACACGTGCATGTCTTTTTTTTTATCTGAGATGCCGTATATTAGAATGTTGGGCATTTTTCCGCGAGTGCCCCTTTTTATTTGTTTTGCATTTTTTTGCTTAGTCATGTTACCGTAAGGAATTGGCAAGTAGTGTCGCAAAACTTATATTTTTATAGTGTTGGAAAGTGTTTCTAGATGATCTGGCTACCCATGCCTATTTTTTTTTTAGCCAGATATGGAGTATATATAAGTTGTGTTCGATTTTCCTGTGATTGCCATTTTTTCGTTTTTTCCCATTTCTTTCAAAATTACTACGTACTAAGGAACTATCACAGAGTAATATTTCATTTATATGTTTATTTGTCGGAAAATATGCCTTGATGGTTTGCCTAGCACGTGGCTGAAATTTTTTTTTTCTGAAATGCCGTATATTAGAATGGCCATTTTTCCACGAGTGCCCCTTTTTATTTGTTTTGCATTTTTTTGCTTAGTCATGTTACCGTAAGGAATTGGCAAGTAGTGTCGCAAAACTTATAATTTTATAGTGTTGGAAAGTGTTTCTAGATGATCTGGCTACCCATGCCTATCTTCTTTTTTTAGCCAGATATGGCGTATATATAGGTATGTGTTCGATTTTCCTGTGATTGCCATTTTTTCGTTTTTTCCCATTTCTTTCAAAATTACTACGTACTAAGGAACTATCACAGAGTAATTATTCATTTAGATGTTTATTTGTCGGAAAATGTGCCTTGATGGTTTGCCTAGCACGTGGCTGAATTTTTTTTTTCTGAAATGCCGTATATTAGAATGTTAGCCATTTTTCCGCGAGTGCCCCTTTTTATTTGTTTTGCATTTTTTTGCTTAGTCATGTTACCATAAGGAATTGGCAAGTAGTGTCGCAAAACTTATATTTTTATAGTGTTGGAAAGTGTTTCTAGATGATCTGACTACCCATGCCTATCTTTTTTTTAGCCAGATATGGCGTATATATAGGTATGTGTTCGATTTTCCGGTGATTGCCATTTTTTCGTTTTTTCCCAATTCTTTCAAAATTACTACGTACTAAGGAACTATCACAGAGTAATGATTCCTCTAGATGTTTATTTGTCGGAAAATTTTGTTTACTTTTTTTTTGATTGAATATCATCAAATTTTTTTAGCTAAAATATTGTTTTACATTTTTTTTTTCGATTTTATTTCCCTTCAAAAAAATTTTTTTGGGTCAGAATTTTAATTTTATAGTCGTAAAATAATCGACAATTATCCAGCAACCCACCATACAATTTTTATGCATATCCAATAATAATTAGATTAGTAAATAACACCTTGAAATTGACATACCCTTCCTACATTTCAAGTGGCAGATTAGGGAGTCTGAGTCAGTGTGGTTGGCGGCCATTTTGTGGACATATCCGAAGCGTAAGCTGCCCTATCTATATATATTCTTGTTCCCTATAGAATTTGTGATATTTTGGTATATTTTTACCTGCATAAATATCATATTATATATTAAATATATGTATTTTTTTACGAAATTTCTAAGTACTCAAAAAATTACCTTTAAATATGGCCCCTGATATAAATGTAATTTACAAAATAATGAAGATTTTTTTACATATTTCTATTTTAGGATAACATATGTTTATTCCCTAAAAAAATTAGCCACTTCCTATTTCATTTGGGTACCCAAAAAAATTCATGAAATTTGGACAAATTTTTTTGGCCAAAAAAAGTTACCCTTTTTTTCTCATTTCAGATCTTCACCTCCATGGGTCTGACTTCATCCAAAATACATCAAGATGTGTCCTAAACATTCAAGAATCAATTCCTAAAAGGATTTGTGTATATATGTATAAACTTTTTTTTTATGAATTTTTACGTCAGGTCTTTTTTTTTCTACTTAATTTTTTAAAATATTTATAATAAATAGTTTTTCTGCAGATGAGTAGTATTTATCTTTACAGTTGTTTTAAGCATTCATTGAAGTTTTTTTGGCAAAAGAAAAAAGGAGGTTACTGCAAAAACTGATTTTTCAAGAATTTTTTTTGCCGTCGGGGTCGTTCGCGTCCGAGTATACCCTTAAAGGGGTGTCCGAGGACCGTACCTATCCAGGGTTATAAGCTTCCTCACACTGATAAGTCCAATAATATTTTCTTCCCTTCTCTAATAAATTAGTCAGAGGTTGCGCAAGGTCTGAAAAATTCCGCACAAAGCGGTGATAATACCCTGTCATTCCCAGAACTCTTCTCACCTCTCTAACATTACATGGCCTTTTCAAATTAATAATAGCCTCGAGGTTAGCTTGCTTCGGGGCTACTTGACCTAACCCAACCTCGTGACCCAAATAACAAACCTTGGCCTGTCCAAATTCACATTTGGATAAATTAATAACCAACCCAGCTGACCTAAGGGCCTCAAACACCTTATGCAACCGCACCATATGTGTACTCCAGTCATTACTGTACTACCAAATCATCAATGTAAATTTCGGTTTCCTTCAAACCACAAATGACCCTATTCATAAGCTGCTGAAAAGTACACGCGGCATTCTTCATCCCAAAGAGCATAACCTTACATTCATACAGCCCAAAAGGAGTTACAAATGCCGAAATTTTGCGGGCTCGATCAGATAACGGAACCTGCCAATAACCCTTCAATAAATCTAGTTTGGTAATAGATTTGGCAGAACCTATCTGGTCGAGACAGTCATCAATACGCGGCAAGGGGAAGGAGTCATTTTTGGTGTGGACATTAACCTTACCATAGTCCACACACATGCGGAACTTCCCATCAGCTTTGCCCACAAGAACAACAGGGGAACTCCAAGGACTAACAGAAGGCTGAATGAGATCATGTTCTAACATATATTTAATTTCCTTCTCAACTAAATCCCTCTTTACCGGATTTAACTGGTAAGGACTTTGTTTAACAGGAGAAGCACTACCTACATCTACGTCATGACAAAGAAAACTAGTTATACCAGGAGAGTCTCTGAATAAATATGAAAAAGAATATATTAAATTGGACATATCCTTTCTTTGAAAAGGATCTACATGCTTCAAACTTTCCTCTACTATTCCTAAATTCTGTACATTACTAAACAGTGCATCGGAGGAAACCTGATTCAATAAATCCTCCGAATCCTGAGGAGGCATTTCTACAGCTACAGCTACTGGCTCGGGTACAACTTTTGAGGGAACATCAGTCTTACCCTGATAGGCTTTCAACCTGTTTATGTGGAAGATCCTACACTTTCTGCTTGAACCGGGAGCTTCAATCTCATAGTTCACTTCAGACAACTTCCTCAAAACTTTCCACGGACCCTTATATCTAGGTTCAAGAAAATTGTCAGGGTTCATACTCAAAACTAACACCATTTCCCCCGGTTCAAACGAACGGGCTTTAGAATTTCTGTCATAAACAACCTTCATTCTATTTTGCGCAATACCTAAATTATCCCTTGCAAACTTCCAGGCGCTAACCATGCGTTTCCTTAAATCATCCACAAATTCTCCTACCTTTATTCCCCCCCTTCGATCGGCACCAAATGCTTCACAAAAAAAGTCCAAAGGACCACGGACTTTGTGACCAAAAATTAGGTCGAAGGGGGCTACAACCGGTGGAGGCATTGGGATGATTCCTAATTGCAAACAGGGCTAGCGGAAGTTCCTTGTCCCACTCACTGCCATGGGCATAACAATTTTTCTTTAATATAGATTTAAATGTTTGGTGGAACCTCTCTACCACACCCTGACTCTCCGGATGGTACGGAACACTCGTAATGTGCCGAATGGCCAGTTCGGCACATTTACCCCTAAACATTTTACTTATGAAGTTAGTTCCACAATCAGTCTGTATAACCCGGGGTAGACCGTATCGGGAAAAATTTTCAATTAGTTTTTCAAAAACTACTTTAGAGGTTATTTTCCTCAGCGGGCAAGCTTCGGGAAATCTAGAGGCTCTATCCATAATCGTTAAAATATACTCAAAACCCGTTTTCGTCCTAGGTAAAGGACCTACCACATCTACTATCAATTCCGAAAAAGGCTCTCCTATAGCAGGAATATGATTTAAGGGGGGTCTTCGGAATAATCTGGTTGGGTTTTCCTATTACCTGACAAACTTCACACTCTTTCACAAAACGTTTTACTGATAATTTCATCCCAGGCCACCAGAGATACTGGGCCAATTTATGGAAAATTTTCCATACCCCAAAATGACCTGAAAAGAAATTATCGTGAGCGAGACTAACTACTGATTCCTGAAACTGAGAAGGGATTACCATTTGCTCGATCCAAAAAGTCTTACTGTGATCATCAGACGCAGGTCTACTAAATCGATACAATATATTATTGATCAACCCAAACCGAGGCCTAGTTAGGTCATTAATATCCCCTAACTCAAAATTAAATTCAGCTTTCTGAGCCTTAATGAAAGCTGAACGGTCCCAGTCGGGTTTCAAAGCAATAATAACAAAAGGATTATTCATTTCATCTACTGACCCGGGTCTTTCTACATCTACCTCTAAACTTCTCGGTAACAAATCATCATCCTTATCTAATTCAGCAGCTCTGGCCGAGGCACGAGTCGTTACCGAAAAAGGATAAGCCTCGACAGACAAAATGGGAAATAATTCACGACCTTCCCTGTTAAGCATGTCATTTCCCAAAATGCCGTCAATACCATGGATAGGGAGATTTTCCACAACAGCCAACTCGGTAACCCCATCATATCCTGGGAAAGATAACCTAACCTCCACCAATGGGGCAGAGACAACAGTGTTCGGGAACCCTCCCAGAACAACATAATTACCTGAATACGCTTTCAAACAAGATAAAGAGGTACCTAACACCAGAGACCGAGCTGAGCCAGTGTCTCTTAAAAACTTCACATTGATGTGGCCTGATTCAAAGATTATCTTACCCGGCCATATATATTTGTCAAAATTCAGTCATGCAACCTTAGGACTAGTGGAGGGATTATTACTACTGTCTACGCTACTGCTAACTATGGGCGGTTTTTCACCCTTATCACAAACATCAGAACTGGTGGAAATCAATGATACGGGATTCTGGTTCTGGAAGTGTCCTGGTTTGCTACACTAGAAGCAAGTTCTTTGACGTCCAGAACCTGGGTTATTGTACCTATTAGGGGTATTGGACATGGGCATACCTCTATTACCAAAACTACTTTGAGGAGGAGGCCCTCCAGATATGTCCCCTTTATTACCACCTGAAAAATAATTGGCATTATTTTTAGACATAGTCGAGGAAGGTTCTACTCTATTTACATTATTAAATACCCGAGAAGATGGATCAGTTCTACCCGGATAACTAAAGCTACTGGCCCCCGAATGATGAGTCAACACATAACCATCAGCCAATTGGGCGGTGTTACTCACTTTCACTACCTTAACCTCCTCAAGATGAACTCGTAACTCCTTGCTACAAGCCTTCTTGAACTCTTCAAGGAGCAACATTTCCCTCAACGACGCAAACGACACTACCTGACGACTCTTATCCAGTCGTCAAACTGGTTCTCCTTAACCCGCGCAAGTTCTACAAATGACTGGGAAGGGTGTTTGTTGTCATTTCTGAATTTTAAACGGTAGGCCTCAGGTACCAAATTATATGCCCTAAGGACCAGTGCTTTGAGTTTCTGGTAGTCCCTAGCAATTCCTTCCTCCAAGGCATTATACACCCGGATTGCCTAGCCCACTAACCTGCATTGGATCAATACAGTCCACATTTCCGAGGGCCAAGACAATCGAGTAGCAACTCGCTTAAATGCCTTGAAGAACTCAGGGACACTCTTTTCGTCGAACACTTGCACCAACTTCAGGGCGGCACCCAAATT
>NC_090748.1:23229800-23231265 GCF_036898095.1 Palaemon carinicauda | reverse complement strand
AACAACAATTACTACATGCGTAATCAGTCACAAAGTGCTTCCAATTACTCCTGGAATAAACATGAAGGCGTAAATAATAATAACACTGAATAATGTTTAATGTAATGTATGTACTTAACTGTGTTGAATAAATTAGGCCTAGTGCTAGAGTCACTGTGTTGAATAAAATTAGGCCTAGTGCTAGTGTCACTGTGTTGAATAAATTAGGCCTAGTGCTAGTGTTTGTAGATCGTGTTTGGTTATTTGTCACTAGTGAAGTGAATGACCATGTTACACTTTTTTTCTTCTTTTTTTCCCCTTTTCTCAAATTTAATTTATCCCTTTAAGCTTAACTGTTATAGATACTTATGTAATGTGTAATTTTCGTAGAAAACATACAGTCTTGGGAAAAAATTGGAACCCCTGAGTACATAATAGGCTGGCTAAAATATGGAGTGACTATACCATTTTTGTCAGAACCAGAACAGTGTGAATTCGCGAACTATACATCTAGTGTGGAAGAAGAAGGTTTTATTGACTCTAAAATAGTGAACTACCTAAATGACGGTTTCATTAGTAAGGTTTCAGAAAAAACCCTATGTGTGTCACCTATAGGATGTACTAGAAAGAAAGGAAAAGAAAAATACAGATTGATTAGTGATATGAGATTTGTCAATCAGTTTATTGAAGTACCAAAGACACGATATGAAGACTTATCATGTTTACCGAACGTTGTAAAGAATGGTGATTCTTATGTTAGTGTTGATTTGAAAGACGGTTTTCATCATATACTTATTAGACGTGACTTCAGGAAATATTTTGGGTTTAAATGGAGAGGCCAATATTATGTTTGGAATGTTTTGAATTTTGGATGTTCTATTGCACCACATATATTTACAAAAGTTTTGAGGCCAGTTGTGAAGTATCTAAGAGAATGCAGCATCAGGTTAATACTTTATGTTGATGACTTCCTGTTATGTGGTCCTAAATCCACACTACTACTAGATACTGAAGTGGTAGTAGACACACTTACTGACCTTGGTTGGAAAATCAACTTTGAAAAATCCATATTAATTCCTAAGTCTACAATAGAATATTTAGGCCTACTCTTAGAAACTCAAGATAATGGAATACCAATGCTAAAGGTACCTAGTACTAAGATTTCTAAAGTTAGGAAAGACATTAAAAGGGTGTTAACTCAAAAGTCAGTGTCTGCTAGAGTTTTGTCAAAAATAGCTGGCCAGTGCAATTTTATTTGTAAAGCAGTATTGCCAGGCAGATTAATGCTAAGAAATGTGTACAAGTTGATCAAACAAAAAAATACATGGGAATCTCAACTAGAACTGGACTCATGTGCCAAGAAAGATCTCTTGTGGTGGTATGAATCATTAGCAAAATGGAATGGGAAAGTAATATTACCCTCAGAAGTCGACGGCCAGCTGGTGACAGACGCATCCCAACTTGGTTGGGGAGGGCATTACAAAGA
>NC_090748.1:23219800-23224800 GCF_036898095.1 Palaemon carinicauda | reverse complement strand
GATTTTATAGCAAAAAAACTAATGAATGGAATAGTCATCTTTCAATTAAATTCTAAGATAATGTAAAGTGGGTTCCAAATATCTGATCAGCATATAACTGCCATATAATATTATATTTTCAGTAAATCATAAAGCTTAAAAATTATTCAAACCAGCTAATTACCTATAATAATAATTAAATAATAAAATATATACTAAATAGAAGTATAATTGTTACAAATATCTATAAAGATAACCCATACATTAATACAGGGGATATTAATCAAAGATTAGCACAAGTATACGCTTTTGATAAAAAATCATGTAGGAAGCCCCGTATTTATATATGATTTGGCCAAGTCGTGAACTAGCGTGAACTGGCGTGAACGATGCGTGAACGATGCGGAAGGTTGCGGAAAGATGCGGAAAGATGAGTGAACATGTCGTGAACAGTGCGGGAACTAGTCGCGCCAAAGCGTGCCATGGCATGAACGTGGCGTGAACTTGACGTGAACTATACTTGAACGTGTCAGTGAACTGTGCGGGAACCTCTCAGTGCGTGGCCCAAAAGTGGCACGCACTAGCACGCATTTTGCGGGCCAGTGCGTGCCAGAAATGCGTGCAAGTGTCAGGGGGGCTTAAAACATTAGCCACTTTCATTCAGCAACTATCAGAGACTGCCACGCCGTCGGTAACTAGCACTTTCCTTTCGATATAAAAGACCTAGAGAGAATCTGCAATGACATTTTCCTTGCCTGCTATATGGTGAACATTCATTTTGAATGGTTGCAAAATTAAAGCCCATCTTAAAATTCTCTTATTGTTGTGCTTACATTTATTGATAAAGGTTAATGGGTTATTATCAATATATATGTTTATTTCAAAATTACTGTTGAACAAGTATATCTCAAAGTGCATTACACTCAAAATTAAACTTAAAGCTTCTTTTTCAACAATACTGTAATTTAACTGGTGTCTTTTATTTTCTTTGAAAAGTAAGATACAGTGTGTAAAATACCATTATGTTCCTGTAATAATACACTGCCAGCTCCTACTTCACTGGAATCTACCTGTAACTTGAATGGTAGATTAAAGTCTGAGGATTTCACCACTGACTTAGACATAAACATGAGCTTAAGTTTATTAAAAGCTTCGTCATATTCCTTTGACCAAAACAAACTTCACATCCTTTTTCAGTAACTCTGTTAATGGGCAGGCTACATCTGAAAAGTTCTTATAAAATTTTCTGTAATACCCCACTGTCCCCCAAAATTTCATCACTCCACGTTTAGATGTAGGGAGGATCAAATTCTTTATGACCTCAATATGACAATCAACAGGTTTCACTTGGCCACTTCCTATTCCATGTCCTAAATATTGAACAGTAGTTTTTCCAAATTCACATTTGGCAAGGTTTATTGTAACATTGAATTCTAATAACCTCTTAAAAACATTATATTTTTTATGTGATCTTCCCAGGTTTCTCCAACTATGATAATGTCATCCAAATAAACAAATACACCTTCGAGATCCTTTAAGATATAATTCATCTGACGTTGGAATGTCAGAGGTGCGTTACATAAACCAAATGGCATTACCTTATAATTATAAAGTCCATGGGCTGTAACAAATGCAGCAATATTCCTGATGTTTTTGTCTAACTCAATTTGACAGTTTCCTTTCAATAAATCAATTTTACTTAAAAAAGGAAACTTTGCCACAATATCAATTATATCTTCTACTCTGGGCATAGGATATGAATCTTTTATAGTTACATTATTTACCTTTCGATAGTCTGTACACATTCTTGCACTTCCGTCAGGTTTGTCGACTAGAATACATGGGCTAGCCCTTTCACTATGGCTTTCTTCTGCTAGTCCGTGTTTCAGCAAATAAGCAACTTCGGTCTTTAACTGTTGTTGTTGCCTCAGTGACATTCTGTATGGACGCTGACTTATTGGAGTCACATCTCTCAACCTGATTTTATGCTGTACTCCTTTTATCCTTTTTGGATGGTCTGAAAAAAGATCTGAAAAGTTTTGAATTAGCACTTTAAATCATGCTGCTGTTCATCAGATAAATGAATACACAATTTTCTAAATTTTTCATCATCACTCAAATACTCAGTATTTTTTATCCTAACTGCAAATTCTCCTTCAACGTCTTTTTCATCATCCTCTTTTGCAATTGACAACACTCCACTGGATTCATTATACCTTTTTAACTTGTTAATATGGAAAGTTTTAACTTTCCTTCGTCCTGTAGGAAACTGAATTCGATAATGAACAGCACTTACTTTTTCCTTCACCGTGCAAGGTCCTATATACTTCTGGTTAAAAACCTTACCAGCTGTGTGGAGATACACTAGAACCTTATCGCCTATGTCGAGGTCACGTTTTGCATCCTTTTTGACGTAGTTTATTTTCATCTCTTCTTGTACTACTTTGAGATTCTCATGTGCTACTTTCCATATTTTCTTTATTTTTTTCCTTCATATCTTGTAACGTGATAGAATCCTTCTCATCGGAAATCAACTGATTCTTTATCACCTCCATGGGTGACCTTACCTGATGGACATATACTAACTGAAAAGGAGAATAATCCAATGATGAATATACGCTATCACGAACGGCAAACAGCAACATTGGTATGTTGACATCCCATTCCTTTTCATTTTCACAACAGTACGTGCGGTGCATGGTTTTGAAGTTTCGATGAAATCGTTCGACCACTCCTCGGCTCTGTGGGTGATAAGGAGATGATAAGCAATGCTTAATATTCTGACAGGCTAAAAATGAGGTAAACTTTTTAGACGTAAAGTTGGTTCCTTGGTCGGTTTAAACTTCTTTTGGCAAACCTACCAGCGAGAAGAACTTGTTAAGCGCTTCAATTATCTTATCAGCACTCACAGTTCATAAAGGAATAGCTTCTGTAAATCTGGTAGCACTACACATAATTGTCAGCAAATACTCGTTACCCTTGCTATACCTAGGAAGAGGTCCCACACAATCCAAAAGCCAGTCTTTCAAAGGGTTCGCCTGGAACTTCAATTGGTTGCAATGGCATCACTTTAGGGTCATGTTGAGCTTTACCTACTTTTTGACATAAATCATAATTTGTACAATATTCACTACAATATTTGTGCATCTTAGGCCAATAGAAATACCTCAATAATTTTTCATATGTTTTTTTTTTTTTTATACCTAAATGACCAGAATAACTACAGTCATGAGGGATACGTAGACCAAAATTTTATAACTACTTAGAATAACCACTTGTTCTACAACATCATTAACGTTTCTACTCTTGAATTTCCTCATTAACATTCCATCATTAGAAAAGTAACACTTGCCTTCTTTCTCGATATCATTTATATCAACAAAGGCATTATCTCTTATTACCTTCAAATTCTCATCTTCAATTTGAGATTTAACTTTACTTACTTGTAGTGTTTCCAAACTATCTTTAAACAAGTTTTGTAAATCCAAACCGTCGTCATCATTTACCTTTCCTTCGGCACTCTTACTTCTTGTAGTAACTGCACAAGCAGGAAATATGTTTGGAAATGTACATTCAACATCTGTAACAGATGAAGAATTAAAGGGTTTTTCTGTCAAAATTGGATTAATCCTACCAAAAATTTTGTCTCCACAAATATCCTTTCCAAGAATTAACTCTAGTCCCGACACTGGGATTTCTCTCACCAAAGCAATTTTAACATATCCCGAAATTAACGGAGTTTCCAACCTTACTTATACCAATGGAGCTGAAAATTCAGGTCCAAACCCACGCAGAAGTACATACTCTCCAGTATCCTTCCACTGGTCATACATATTTCTTATCATTACAGACTGTACCGCTCCGGTATCTCTTAACCACCTTACTTTCTTTTTTTTCAACACAAGGGAGGTGTAACCAACCATCTCTCATAAAAGGGTCATACAATTCAGTACCCTTGGATGGGGTAATCTCTTCAGGTAGTCCCATTCCATTTTCTTTTACATTAGTCTCAATATAACCAACATGATTAACCTTTTGAACATCATTGTTGCCTATTTTGTAACCAATATTCTCATCAACATTACATATATTATTATCAATGCTATCGTTACAATAACTCTTACCTGGCCTAAAGGGAGAAGCAAACAAACAAGGACTTCTGTCACCACATGCTTGCGGTTGATTTAACAAGGCAATGGTATTTTCAGGTTTATGATTATCCTTATTAAAATGTACAGGTTTATCTTTAACTTTATTTACCACTTGAATTGGACGGTTTTCTGTTCGATGTGGAAACCTCCTACTGATCTGTCCTGGTTTGCCACAACTGGAACATACAAAATCTCTAAAATTTTCGCCTACATTTTGATAACGAGGTGTAAACTGATCATTTCCACTGAATCCTAATTTTCCAGCACTAACACTAGGACCAGAACTATATTGACTTGCCCCTCTAATACCTCTATTAAAGGATTTATTATAGACTCCACCAGATGATACCTGTGAACTCGTATCTTACATTGTGCCTTGTAATTTTGACGCTCTTCCCAAACTTTGCTCCTTCCAATTTTAGGAGTGACGTTAGCATAATATAGCTTATGAGTCAATACATAATTATCAGAAAATCTAGTGGCTTCATCCACATTATCTACATCACATTCATCCAAATATGTTTTAATAAGTGGATTAATACCATCCTTGAACTGCTCAAGCAGGATAAGTTCCTGAAATTTACCAAAATCACCATTAACTTCTCGGGCATTCATCCACCTATCATACCACAGGCGTTGTTCCCGTGCATACTCCATAGGAGTGTGACTGTCTCGTTTTATCCAGCTTCTGAACTTCTCTCTATACCTCTCTGGCATCCATTCATAAGCTTTCAAAACCTCAGATTTAACTCTCTCATAATCCTTAGAATCATCCAAAGATAGGGCAGCAAATACTTCCCTAGCCTTTCCTCGAAAAGAGGTTTGAACAAACGTGCTCCACGACGTTCTCGGCCATTCACGCTTTTCTGT
>NC_090748.1:23209800-23214800 GCF_036898095.1 Palaemon carinicauda | reverse complement strand
TTGGAACAGTCACTGTGGGCTCTGAGAGCCTACACTACCAGTTATATCAACATATATAACTAACTATTCACCCAAGAATCCAAGTCCCAAATGATTCCGCTGTTCCTCGCAGAGTTAAACAGCAGGGTTAACGACGCAACCAACTGCTACCACAGACCTCTTTAGCTGCTCCACTTGCTTAGCATAGTGGCGAAAGAATACCCTGGAAGACTTCCAGCCAGTGTATGAACGAAGGTGTTCAAAATCCATAAAATTAAAGAAGTTTAAAGATGAAGCAACTTTCCTCGGATCATGACCTGCGGGTGAACTGTCAGGATCCGCTCTGCGAATAAAATATGTAATTTTCGCCCTAAGTTGATTTAAAGATAAATTCGAGCCCGATGTTTCTCCTCTGAATAGTTGGCCCCCATGGAAGTCTGAAGTTCTACGAAGATAGACCTTAAGGCATTCTACGGGACATAGAGATGCATCTTCTTTCAGAGGGCAGATTCTCCAGGGACCCCACCTGTTGGTGGGCAACTCGTTCTTAGCGAGAAACGTAGGGTCCGGAAACAGGTTCAGTTCTCCCCCATCCAGGAACTGAACTCGGCCCTCCTCTCTCGAGAGGGCCACAATCTCACTAACTCTGGCCCCAGAAGCAAGGGCAAAAAGGAAGATCACTTTTTGAGTCAGGTCCTTCAACGCACATTCCTCATTATCTAGTAATGAGGCAAAATGAAGGACTTTGTCTAATGACCATGAAATAGGCTTCGGAGGAGCTGATGGTCTAAGCCTAGCACAGGCCTTTGGGATCTTATTAAACATTTTGTTAGCGAGGTCTACCTGGAAGGCATATAGAATGGGTCTTGTTAGAGCTGACTTACATGTAGAAATTGTGTTCGCCGCCAGCCCCTGTCCGTGGAGGTGAATGAAGAAGGATAGGCAGAACTCCGTAGAGATCTCGTGCGGGTTCTTATCTTTGACAAAGGCTACCCATTTCTTCCATGCAGATTCGTACTGCCTCCTAGTAGACTTACACTTGTATTCTTCCAGGAAGTCGATACTATCTTTCGAGATTCCGAACCGTTTCTTCACCGCTAGGGAGAGAAAATCATGAGCTGCAGGGTTCGGGTCTTCTGTAATGAAGCGAAGACAGTCGACTTCTGGACTTGCTGGGACAGAACTGGGTCCGGGAGCGGTAGGAACTTCAGTCGTAGTTCCAGAGCCAGAGGGAACCATACACTGTTCGGCCACTTGTGGGCCACTATTGCTGCTACTCCCTTGAAGGATCTCAGTTTGTTGAGGACCCTCAACATCAGATTGTGAGGGGGAAACAGGTAGATCCTGGACCATCTGTTCCAATCGAGGGACATCGCATCTATTGCTTCTGCCGCGGGGTCCACATATGGGGACACATATTTCGGCAGCTTCTTGTTGTCCTTCGTCGCGAAGAGGTCTATCTGCAGTTCTGGGACTTGATTCAAGATGAAAGAGAATGATCCTGCGTCTAGGGACCATTCTGTCTCTATCGGTGTTACCCTGGATAGAGCGTCCGCGGTCACATTCCGGACTCCTTGAAGGTGAACTGCTGACAGGTGCCACTTCTTCTTCTCCGCCAGTCGGAATATGGCTAACATCACCTGGTTGAGAGGTGGGGATCTCGATCCCCGCCGATTCAGACATTTCACAACCACCTCGCTGTCCAGTACCAACCTTACGTGGATCGAGTGACGTGGGGATACTTTCTTCAGGGTCAGAAGTACTGCCATAGCTTCTAGAAAGTTTATGTGAAAGGTCCCAAATAGCTTGGACCAGATTCCTTGCACTTTTTTCCGATGGGAGTGACCCCCCCACCCTACCTTTGAGGCGTCTGTGTGGATTGTCACTGACGGGGGGGGTGGCTGAAGAGGTAGAGACCTCTTTAGACGACTGGCTTGAGACCACGGTCTGAGAAGAGAACGTAGCCGAAGTGGGACCGGTCTCTTTACGTCCCTTCGCTCTTTCGATGCAAAGGTTCTCTATACTCCCGCTGCATCTTTTAGCTGTGCTCTTAGCACAGGGTCTGTTACTGATGCAAACTGAAGAGAGCCCAAAACCCTCTCTTGTTCGCGTCTTGATATCCTCTCGGAACCTAGAAGTCTCCTGACAGACCCTGCTATTTCCTTCCTCTTTGACATCGGGATGGAAAGACGGTGTGACACTAAATCCCAGTGAATTCCCAACCACTGGAACCTCTGAGCTGGAGAAAGACGAGACTTCTTTCTGTTGATCATGAAGCCTAGATATTCCAGGAACTGAATCACTTGTAGGGAAGCTTGCAAGCATTCTGCTCTGGATGCTGCCCACACCAACCAATCGTCCAGGTAGGCTACTACCTGGAACCCTTTTAGGCGTAACTGTTTGAGAGCTGCGCTCGCAAGCTTCGTAAAGATCCTTGGGGCTATGTTTAGTCCGAAGGGCATCGCCCTGAAAGCGTAAAGTTTTTGTTGTAGCTTGAATCCTAGGTAGGGGGAGAGACGACGACTTATTGGAACGTGCCAATATGCGTCTGACAAGTCGATGGAGACGGTATATGCCCTCTTGGGCAGTAAGGCCCTTATGTGTTGTAACGTTAGCATTTTGAACTTGTGGTTCACTATGAACTTGTTGAGTGGTGACAAGTCCAGAATGACTCTGAGTTTCCCCGAGTCTTTCTTGGGAACACAAAACAGCCTCCCTTGGAACTTGATGGACTTTACCCTCCTGATCACCTTTTTCTCCAACAGATCTTGGATGTACTCCTCCAAAACGGGGGTGGAGTGTTGGAAAAATTGAGGGCACAGGGGCGGAGTACTGTACCAACTCCAACCCAGTCCATTTTTGAGAAGGCTGTGGGCCCAGGGATCGAAGGTCCAGCGATCCCGGAAATACTGAAGTCTCCCACCTACCGGCGACACTTCACTTTGACTGTCCTGCAGTCTTGCCTCCCTGGCCGCGACCACCTCTGAATCCTCGTCCCCTAGAGGGGCGTCTTGATGACCCTCTAGCTGCTCCTCTGGGTCTTGCACGAAACGTGGTCGACTGTCCCTCGAACACGGGATTGAATGCAGGGGAAGCTGATGACATTGCTTGGGGAACCCATTGGAAGGTGGTCGGGGCCTGGGCTACCAGTTGTGGAACCGGAGGCAAAGCTGGCTGTTGCTGCTGTGGTCTTTGCTGTTTGAAGGACTTGGCTGGACGGGAGGAAAACCTTGACTTCTTCGCCTTTCCTTTCGGCTGAGGGCCCTCATCCGGAGAAGACTTCCTCTTAAGGGACAGGCCCCACTTCAGGAGAAGATTGCGGTTCTCAGTGGCAGCCTTGTCCACGATCTCTTTGACCACGTCCTTGGGAAAGAGATCCTTACCCCAGATGTTAGATGAAATTAGCCTCTTGGGTTCGTGCCTCACTGTGGCCGAGGCAAACACAAACTCCCTACAGGCTCTCCTTGCTTTAACAAAGCAATAGAGGTCCTTGGTTACTGTGGCCAGATGGATTTTGGCCATAACCATGAACATCTCTGGCATCTTGGGGTCGCTAGCCATCGTCTCCATGTTGGTCTGGAGAGACATCGAGGCTGCCAGGCGCTCCTTTGTGTCCAATTCCCTCCGAAGAAGGAATTCCGACAACTTGGGAAGGTTTTCGCCGAACTGCTGTCCTGCAATGTCGGCGTCTAACTTCCCAACCGAGAAAGTAAGGTGCACCTCCTTCCAGTCCTTGTTATCCATTGGCAATGCCAGCGATAGAGGTTTACATTCCTCCAAAGACGGGCACGGCTTGCCAGCTTCAACTGCCTTGATGACGGCCGCAAACCCCTTTTGCATAAAGGGGAAGGCCCTAGCTGGGGAGGATACAAAGGAGGGGTGTTTCTTGCTCAAGGCGGCAACCTTCGAGTTTGAGAACCCCCTCTCCTTTAAAGCAGCTGTCAAGGTGGCTTGAGCCTTGGAGTGATCTAGGATAATCACTTCCTTTGGTTCCGTCTCCTCCTTCGAAGCCGGCTCCTTCTTCAAACGGACATAGCAGTCCGGGTAGGCCCCTCTACTGGGCCAGAATTCCACCTCCTCAAGGGGAACTGAACCCAGTTTCTCCGACATGACGATCTTCCCAATCGTCATCGGCATGTGCTCGGCATATCTCCACGGGTTGGCATCCGAGCACAGAGGAAGGTCCTTAACGTTGAGCTTCTTTGGAGGTCCACGTGATGCTGTGATCTTCTGCATCTGGAGCTCCAAAGTAGCGGCCTTCTGATTATTCTCCCTCTGCATCTGTTGGATCATACCAACGATGGAAGAGAGAGCCTGTCCAAGCTCTGCTGGAAGAGCGGACGAGGTAGAGGGGATAGGTTCAGGGACCTGAACCGGCACGTCTGATGAAACGGGAACCTCTTCCTTCACAGCAATAGGATCTCGATCTTGCTCCTCGCCCTCTGCGAGGAGATCCTGCTCCGCACGATCAGACAAGTCGGACATCTTGTCGTCCAACTGGATGTCCTGCAAGGCGTCAGCGACATCCTCCTCCACTGGGATCTGGATCAGAGGGATCTCCGGCCGAGGCTATGGAACAACAGCATCAGGGGAAGCCTTGGGGAAAAGGTATGCCCTCATCTTCTCGTTAGGAAGATAAGGTCCAGTGGTGTTTTTCTGAAAACCCCTTACCCATACACGAAGCCTCTCCCTCGCTGCATCTCTTGACTCCGCCGACCTAGGGGATTCAAAAGCCTCTGATAGCAGGTTAGTACATACAGCACATACCTGCGGATCCCAGTAACGATGTTCATCATTGGAGGCTGCACAAGCTGCGTGCCTCCTACACGAGGTATGTCCGCAAAAGTTCTTACTGCGGACATTGCAGAAGACACTATCACACTTCGGATGCTCCTCCTGTAAAAGAAGAAAAATTTCCATGAATATCAAGTGAATTTTAATTCACATGTAACAAATGAGTATTCAACAAAAGAATAAGGGAAAGACACCTACTTGTGAAACCCACACAAACACCTGTGGAA
>NC_090748.1:23197300-23199800 GCF_036898095.1 Palaemon carinicauda | reverse complement strand
TAGATCCAGTTTCTTTTGACTGCAGAAGTCTGTCTTTTACACCATCCAGTGTTTAGGCAATACAGAGTATCATCATTAACAGTGAATGGATTGAGAGTGTTCTCCACCTCTGTGATCGTGCTCTTAAGGTATGCATTGTCTTTGGCTATCTTTGATGGCTTTAGTTCCTGTATTGCATCATCCACCAGTGTGATGCCAGCCATTTCCAGGAGACAACTCACAAATACTCCCCTAAAAGATCTTGTCACTGTCAACCCCATATGGACTGCAACATTCTGTTTAAATGCAGCAATACCCTTTTGGCTGGATGCGGCATCCCTAATCACAGCTTGCTGTAAGGTTTGCTATTAAAAACTTTGCTTGATTCCGGGATGTGTCATTTCCATATTGAGCAGATTGAGGTGATACAATGACATCCAACGGGCATAGCTTGGCTTGTGAGTTGCAAAGAATATAGGAATCATTGAGCCTAAAGCATAGATGTAGAGGTCTAATTCATATGTCCTGCTGGCCCTGTCAAAAAGCATGAATATGTGAACGAGATCAATGTAGAGAAACCAGAACCTAGCAGTAGAGCCATAATGACCCTGACAAGTCTGATCACAGAATTTACCATATCTTTCCAACAAATTACAAATTACAGCGGACTCCAATAATGTCAAACGTGATTGGGTGATGGGTCTGCAGAAAATGAATTCAGCAACACCATGCATTCATCTTGTATTCCACCTTCTACCAAAAATTGCTTAAAATGCAGAATCTGCAAGGCAACTGCAAACAGGGGATGGATACGCTTGCATCTGTTCAAATGTTTTCCACCAATGAACCCTCGTACTGAATAATGAGCCAACACATCAGCCAAGCTAAGAACCTCGGTACAACCAGACTATTCAACAATATAACCTAATGCGCTGAAATAGGCCATGGAAATATGAAATGCACCAAAACAAACAAAGATATTGTCAAAGAAAGAGGATTCTTGTGCTTGGTTCTAGAGTGAAGGTTTTGCGATAACAAGGTCACATGTCAATATAGCATATGACTCACTGCACTCACTTGCAACCTTTTGAGACCTGACCAAAGTTTCTTTAACTACATCCAATCTTCTTGGTGGCAGTTCAATATTTTCCATATACCCAATCTACTGCAAAGGGACCAAGAAAATTCCAGCCTGCCACATAGGGGTGCTGGACATCAGGCAGCAGCACATTAATCAGATAATATTAATTTTCTTTGCTATATCCAGGCTGGATTGTGGATCTTATGAATATTTTCAAATTTGAACCTCGACAGTGATGGCTTTCTTTTATATGGCATGATTTGTCGCTAAGGCGCATCAAATATTAGTCGTCTTTTCAAAGCTGCATCAGTATTTGTGGTCCCTTCAGTCTCAGCACCTTGCATCCCACCTGTAGCAGGCCTATTCTGGTAGCATATCACAATGGTGTCATGATGAGTGTCTTTGCCAGATAGGGTTTCTGTCAGCTAGTCATAATCATCCCAAGAAGACCTGTGGAGAGACCAACTTGAGGTAAAAGCATATCAGGTAAAAGCTGCCCTTCTGCTGTGATTTTTAACGCTATATCCATCTCAATTGATTCAGCTGTGTGATAACTTACCGCATGACCCTAGTGATTAGGAATTTCCACAACTATGCGACTACCTGTGAGGCTTTTCATTCCGACTCCCAGACAAAGATGCTTGGATGGTTTTACTCATCCCTGGCTGGTACAGTAAATAACATCCTGGGATAGTGAGACTACCCTTAGCTTTACTTATTCACTAGGCTTATCTTTATTCTGCAAGACACAGAGAAGTGTGGTAAAAACCAAATGAAGAAGGTCTGGAATTTCTATTTGCTATTCCTTAAAATCCTCAAGTGACAAGGACACAGGCAATTCAGGTGCACACTTACAAATTTCAAGGATGTTAAAACGCAATGTAGAGGCTGTTTTTATAATATTTTAAAGACAAAACAGGTGCACACACAGAGTCAATAAATCAAATCTCAGTAATATAGGTGAACCATCTATCAACTAAATTTGAAATGGTTTGAGGAGTACATTTCACAGGAACCGTTTAATAATGACTTTTGTCATATCAGTCATATTGCTGGAATAGATCCCATATTCTTCAAAAAAACTTTATTTATGTGTCTTCTTTATATTCTATTCATATTTAGTAAACCCTGGGCAAATTTTGATGTCTTATTTAGCCAAAATACAGCTAAAACCCAAAACCGGCATTGCAAAAGGCTGACCGTGACCTTTTAACCCTTGGTGACCCCCAATAATCATTTAATTGATTTTGTTTGATATGAAATAAATCTGCATATCAATAGCATCATTTTGGTATATAGTTCTTTATTCTAGACCCAGGATGAAAGGAGCTGCAGCCAATTTACTTTCCTCCACCCCCATATTTTGCCGAAAAATTAAAAGTCCGTTTTCGGGCAAAAGGAGTTAATAAAATCCACACCCACCCCTGCCCAACTTAAAGA
>NC_090748.1:23162300-23179800 GCF_036898095.1 Palaemon carinicauda | reverse complement strand
CGTGTTAATCATGAGGCCCTTGTTTTCAATCTCATAGAGTTAGTAGTAGGTGGGTCGTTTCTTAGCATTATTTATTATTGATTTTTTTAGGTAATAGATCTTATAGAGTTGTTGATGGGCCCCGTAGTGAGTATAGGAATTTGATATTCAGTGTTCCACAAGGTATGGTTCTTGGCCTATTACTTTTCATATCAAATACACATGACATGTGGTTTGGCCTAGAAAACAAGCTTGTTGCATATGCAGATGATACTACTCTCTTTACATCAATTCCATCCCCTGAATGTAGATCTGGAGTTGGTGAATCCCTTAAGAGAGATTTAGCTAAAATTAGTGCATGGGGCAAATTATGGGGTATGAAGTTGAATCCTAACAAAACTCAAAGTATGATTGTAAGTAGGTCAAGGACGGTGGTCCCTCAACATCTGGATCTCCGTATTGATAATGTTTCTTTAAATTTGTATGACTTTTAAAATTTTAGATTTGATTCTCGACAGCAAATTTAATTTTGAGGAACACATTAGGTCTGTGTATTCTTCAATTGCACAAAAAATCACATTAGGTCTGTGTCTTCTTCAATTGCACAAAAAATTGGCTTAGTGAGAAAGTCTTACAAGATTTTCCGTGATCAATCTATTCTGAAAAAGTGTTTTAATTCTTCCATTCTACCTTGTTTTGAGTATTGTTCTCCTGTCCGGTGTTTAGCTGCTGATTCTCATCTTAATTTGTTGGACAGAAACCTACGGTCTATTGAAATTTTTATTCTTGATTTAGATATTAATCTTTGACACCGTCGTTCAATTAGTTCATTATGCATGTTGCATATGATTTTTCATAACTCTGACCATCCTTTATATTCAGATCTCCCTGGACAATTCTAACCAGTTCGTAATATAAGGCAGGCAGTTAATTCTAATAGCCAGGCATTCTCCATCATGAGGCTCAATACTACACAGTATTCTAGAAGTTTTATTCCAGCTGTTACCCAGTTGTGGAATGATCCTCCTAATCAGGTAGTTGAGTCAGTAGAACTTCAAAAGTTCAAAGTTGGAGCAAATGTTTTCATGTTGACCAGGCTGACATGAGTCTTTTTATAGTTTATATATGACATATCTGTTTTTGACGTTGTGAATAGTTTACATAGGACATATCTGTTTTCGACGGTTTTACTGTTTTTAGAATGATTTATTGTTAATTTATTCTCACATTTAATTATTTCTTTATTTCCTCTCCTCACTTAGCTATTTTTACCCATTGGAGCCCATCGGCTTATAACATCTTGCTTTTCCAACTAAGGTTGTAGCTTGGCTAGTAATAATATATCTATCTATCTATCTATCTATATATCTGTGTGTATATATATATATATATATATATATATATATATATATATATAATTATACATACATACATACATACATATGTATATATATATATATATATATATATATATATATATATATATATATATATATTTATATATATATATATATACATATATATATATATATATATATATATATATATATATATATATATACATATACATATATATATATATATATATATATATATATATATATATATATATATATATATATATATATATATTCACCCCTTTTTTCTTATAAAACAACGTTTTCAGTGTATTTGTAAATATATTGACATTCCCAAGAGTCAATGGGGAGCCAATAACAACATCGGATGTCTCTCACTCAGAGAGTTTATTGGAAGGACTCCAACGGGAAATCAACAAATCCGATTATTTCGGTTTGGCATTAGATCCCCGGGGTGGCGATGATTCGAACATTTTCGACGTCCGGGATAAATCTATTGAAATAGGGCTGCAGCAACTTGTAATAGGTGGAAGCAAAGTTTATTTTTTATATGACTTGGGGACTTGATGAAAATGACAGTTTCCGAATTTGTATAACCGTCATATCACATGATAACTACAAATCCTCCGAAATCTATCGTTGTCGGAAATAATTCAGGTTTAAGTTATTGGTTTTATTAATTATTATTTCCACTGTAATTAGTTTTTCGTTTGTTCTGTACATTGATCTTGATATGAGTTTGCATGTTTTTTTTTATATATATAAGAGCATGTGAACATTTATTGTTAGTTGTACATAGAAGTTTTAAAGAGATAATTCTCTTATTAAGTGAAATGGTAAGTAAAAATTAGCAAAATATAAGATTATATGACCCAAGATGATACCAAAGTCTTAATAACTAAATCATTCAAAACCTTCCAACCAAAGTTAAAAAAAAAAAAAAAAAATAATAGATTCTCTGATTACTGAACATTTTTTCCTTCAGAGTGTTTTGTTAAGTACGTACAATCCCAAATGGGGATTACATCGAAAATACTCTGTAAGTGTTGTGGTGGCCAATTTGGTAATGTCCCTGACTGGCGAACGCTACACTGAGGTTAAAGTTCCGGTGATACTCATTAGTTTGTTTGGTCGTTGCAACCTCACCATCCTTGTGAGCTACGAGCGGGAAGGGGGAACCTATATGTCTATCTGCCGAGTCATCAGCAGCCATTGCATGGCCCTCCTTGGTCCTAGCTTGGGTGGAGAGGGGGCTTAGAGCTAATCATATTCATATATGGTCAGCTTTTAGGGCATTGTCTTATGATGCGGGGCTGTGGAGATATCACGTTTAAATTACAACCAGCTGTTAAGTAGTGTCTGGATAAAGTTTTTTTTTTTTTTTTTTTAATCACGATAAACTCAATAGTATTTGGAGTGAAAATAGTAAAGGTTTACTTGTATAGTAATTTGGTAGAGAATGTATTGGATATTGGTAAGGTGGAAAAAGAAAATTCAGATTGGTACAGCAAGAAATAAAAGAAGAGGTATGAGCAAAGATTTGAAGCCACTCGACTTTCCATTTGAAACGGAAAGGTGGTACTGTAAGCGATATAGCTTTTAATTATGGATGTGAAGTGAGAATAATTATTGTAAATTAATATAAAAAGATTAAATACGTTGATAATGGACTTGTATGAAGTATATGTGCGTTATGAAAAATTGAAAGGATGATAAATTTAGAAATAAACATCTGTATTAAAAAATAACAATTAGAAGGGACAATTATTTTGTCCTCGGAAAATTATAGATTATGGAGGGCTGGGAGAAGATTATATAAAAGCTTTGTAAGGCTCAATGAATAGAAAGACGCCTTAACATGAAGTGAATGTGTTGGCACAATCAAGATTCATTTATTGAATTTGATAATCCGCTGATGATCATGATAAATACCTGTACGAAAAGTGAATCCCATGGAAGCTTCAGCAGAGGAATCATCCACGAGTAAGCAGTTGAAGTAGAGTATATGAGTAATAGTGGGTGCTGTATTACTTTGCATTTTGAGTTACATGCCTGTGGTCCTTATGATTTTGTGAGTGCCCCGCTAGAATTTTTTTCTTTTTCAATTCCTCTGGAATAAGTCTTTGTCAATCTTTTACGTAGGATATATATATATATATATATATATATATATATATATATATATATATATATATATATATATATATATATATACGAAAGCAATTATATGCTCTTGATTTTTTAATAGTGAAAAAAAATTAATTTGTGCTCAAAATATGTGAATATTCTGAAATCCTATATTCGTCATTTTTCATTACATAATTTCTGGTTGTTGAGTATGAGAGCCTAATGCTCTGAAAGTGCTAGCTTTTACCTTTGTAAGAAATGTTATAGTTGTGAGCAGAAAAAATGACTTAGGACAAACGACCGTGTTATAACAAAATATTTATTTGTAATACAGAAACTAACATCTGTAGATTTTAAATAATCTTGACAAATTTATCATATATAGTTGGTTGTCAGTTGATGCTAGTTCACTTGGAGTAGCGATTGCTTCTGGTAAAGCAAACCTAGAAGCATTGGCAGATGTACTCCTGTCCCAAGCTTTCCACTCCACCTTGAGCCAGACCTAAAAGATAGGTAAATCTTTAACCAGGTAAATCTTTAACCACCCAATTCAAATTGAAAACCAGAATTTGTATAGAATTGTTTAAATGAAAATATGAATATAATTTTTGACTACACTAAAATTGTTTACAATATATAAAGGTAAATCAAAAAGTTTAATTTACCTCCAAAACTAATATAAATTTAATATTAATTCCCAGAATTGCAAATCAAAAGCCAACCATTTCAATATTTTGACCTAATTAACAAATTAAATATATGCGATGAGGGTATCACTTAAGAATATACGTTAAAAGGCCGAATTTCAATTAACAAGCAATTTAAGGTCGACAATTGATAATTTTAATTAGAGTAGCCTATAAACAAACCTAGTTTCAAGAGCGATTTTCAATTACTGAGTTCAAGGCTTTATTTATTTTTTGACTTGAGGATGGTAAAAGTCACCAAGAAATGCCACTACTATTGTGCCAATCAATACAATGACCCACCTTATAATGACTTCATAGGATGAAAAAGAGCATGGAGATGATAATTCC
Source organism: Palaemon carinicauda (assembly GCF_036898095.1). Taxonomy (NCBI): domain Eukaryota; kingdom Metazoa; phylum Arthropoda; class Malacostraca; order Decapoda; family Palaemonidae; genus Palaemon; species Palaemon carinicauda. The sequence goes on along the minus strand of NC_090748.1, from coordinate 23,175,299 downwards.
ATAGCCTTTGCTGCTGGTCGCCTCCACATTCATCAGACGAGGTGTAGAGTTAATTTAGTTCTTCATAGTTTTACACTCGGTTTTCGTAGCACTAAACACAATGAGTCCCATCGTTGTAGAGTAATTTAGAAAAAGTCCAGCACTACGACGACAAATAGAACCGGTAAAATGTCCCAAGGTAAGTTGAGGTGAAGGAGAGTAATCACTTCTTGACGGTTGGTGTTGGACTGCTTTTCCCTTCCGACAGTGACTTCGAGGTTACTTCGTAGAGTTGTTTGGCTCGGAATATTCAGAAAATTAGGTCGTTAATAGTTATCTTTAACTCCTATTTACTTTGGTTTGCACAACGAAGGCTGAGGTCAGTTAATTAGCACAATTTTATTTACAGTGATTAGGAAAAATAAAGCCTCAAACATTAATTGAACAAACCAGAATTACATTAGAATAAACAAATTGAAAGAAACAAATTCAAAGAAATTCTAAAGTAAACTACGGAGATAATTACCCATTCCAAGGAATGTTTCTCCAGGTAAGGTAATTACCGATCAAAGAAAATTTCTCAATCACCCAAAATATCCATAAACTTCTAACAAAATATTTTAGCAATATATATTTAAATATATATTATATACACTCCGAGGGGAGGGATTGAATTTTCACCTGAAAAGTCAATGGAAAATAAATTTAAAGCAAATAAACTTAACTAATAATATATACAGATTAAATGTCTTCCTGTGAAACAGTGAAAGAATTTTCTTAAGTTTTAGCCATGCTGTCAATGGTCACTTGACATTAAAGGAATAAGGCTTGTCACATGACGCTTGACAAATCTTCGACTTTTACCTAGCATTAATTTAGCCCCAGTAACTTCATCGTAAATATTCTTGGTCAGCTCTTTAACAATTCCTATGGGGTAATCAATGGCTTTAGTCATATTCTCCTTAATGATGCCTAATGTTTCCCGAGTCTTAAAGGTGTCATTTACCAAGGCTAACTTATCAGGTAATTTTTCTAATTTAGAAGTAAGGGTTTTCAACACTGATTTGGCTAAATTGTAGTTGCGGCCTAGTAGACGACTAACTTTCGGGTTCCATAACAGTGGCATACACAATCTTCCATCAGCAGTCCTATGGGTTTCTTCTAAAGCATACTCTATAAGCCTGTCATTCAGTTCTACATTATCTTCATGATATTGACCTCTGTCTTCCCCAACATAATATTTACAAGAGAGTTCTAAGCATTCATTTGTAGCCCTATTCAACTCAGATTCTATTATCTGACCATCATCATCAAACAACTCATATGTATTAGAAGTCTCCAGGTCATTTAAAGATGAAGATTCTACTGAAACGTTCTCTTTCGTCCCTGTTGGAAGTACATTTACAGCTTTTAACATATGTTGCACATTCGACTTCATGGAAGAACAAGGCTTCAAGAATCTTAAATTGCTCTTTAATTTATTTATGTCTCCCTTTAATAATATACCCAAGCATGTATCAGAATAAATGGAGTCATTGGATTTTCCAAATACTATATCCTTTTCAGGGATACAATGCAAGGACTCTGATCCTAATATAAATTTAATATTGTCCATCCTATCTGTAGAATTTAACAATCCCTGATCTGCTAGCCTGTATCCCTTTGAAACAAACCCACTGACTACTTCTTTTAACCCAGGTAACTGCAATGAAACATCAATTGAGGGAAGACAAAATGCATATACAATGTAACTATTGCTACCAATTGGCAACTCAATTTCAACTTGTTTAGTCCTATAACTCTTAGAGGAATTAATACCATTAATGGTTAAAGAAACTCCATTATTTACAACTTTCAAATTTAAATTTTGAGCCAAATTTTCTTCAATGTAATTTGCTTGACATCCAGTGTCTTTAAGGACCCTGAGATTGGTACCTTTAATTGAAATATTAAAAGTTGGCAAAATTGTATATCCCTCAACCTCACAATTTAAAACTTCAGTTATAGCAGCAACACTACTGCTTGAACTACCAACAACATCTCCATTACCACTCTCAGAGTTTCTAACTCTATCTGTACTGTTACTGGCTTTACCTTTTTTCTTTTCGGAATTTGGATTTTCTTTAATACTGGTAGCACCTTTTTCATCCGGACACAAAAATGACATATGCCAGCCCTTGCAGTTTTTACATTTGGAATTAAATCTGAATCTGCATTCTGATAATATGTGACTAGGATAGCCACACTTTGAGCAAGCACCCAGTTCCTCCAATTTTGTTCTTTTATCTTTGCTAGATACAAAGTTAGGACATTTACTCAAAAAATGACTTGGATCTTTGCCTAATTTACTACAAATGCTGCATTTACCTACTTTAGAGTCAAAAGAAACCTTGGCAGCAAAGCTAGTAGTGTCAGACTTTTGTTTCTCTACTTTCTTACATTTTTTACCTTGTAAATATCTCTCACTAGCATCAAAGAAATTATCCCTAATCTCTGCAAGAGATGGCCTAATTTTGTTAGTTATGGCAGTTATATGACACTTAAATTTCTCATTTAAGCCATTCCAGAAGAAGAACTGAAGAAACATGTCAACATCAATATTTAAGGTCTTAACGCTTGCTACTAAATTGCTCACTTTCCCAATATATTCAAAAGGATCATCATCATCTGAAAGTTTTATTGAAGAGATTTGCTTTATGGTATTAAAAATTTGAACTTCTCTTGAGCCTAAAGCCTTCTCTAGCAAAGCTTTTGCATCAGCATAACTCTGACTTTGAACATCCAAAGTGTTAATTAATGTAAGAGCTCTTCCCTTTACCTGCTGTTTTAACAACAATAACTTATCATATTCTGGGAACTTAAACTTTGAAAGGGTTTGTTCAAATTCTACAAAAAACTTCCCAAGATCTTCGCCTTCAGTACTATTGAAGGTTGGTAAAGGAGCATGAGGACTCTTTAACAAAGACTGATGTGACTGAATATCTATAGGCAGATGCCGAACCTGAGGTAAATTTTGTAAAGTAGAGATGCTCTCTTGAATTTTAGTTTTGTACTGTTCACATGCATCAAGCTCAACTTCCAAGGCAGCTTCATCACAGTCAGTAGAAAACTTTGAAGTTTGTATTTTAGAATCTAAGTCAGATAATTTCGTGAAATGCTCTTCAAGCCTCAGTTTCAGTGTAGAACGTTCAATATCACTATATAATGAAAACTGATCCTTCTTATTGTAAATTTCAGTAACAGACTTTCTAACATATTTTCGTGATTTAATCAATAACTCAGTCATCTTGATACCAGTTTCAGTAAGAATATAAAACCTAATAAAGTCAAAACGGCAATGGAAATATACGTAATCTTAAAATTTAACCAAGGAAATATAAATGATAAATTACACCTCGTCTGACTAGCTTGGAAGCGAACCAGCAGCAACTCTTAACAACCAACATCCTCAATCCTGTCACGGTCGCCATGAGCAGAAAAAATGACTTAGGACAAACGACCGTGTTATAACAAAATATTTATTTGTAATACAGAAACTAACATCTGTAGATTTTAAATAATCTTGACAAATTTATCATATATAGTTGGTTGTCAGTTGATGCTAGTTCACTTGGAGTAGCGATTGCTTCTGGTAAAGCAAACCTAGAAGCATTGGCAGATGTACTCCTGTCCCAAGCTTTCCACTCCACCTTGAGCCAGACCTAAAAGATAGGTAAATCTTTAACCAGGTAAATCTTTAACCACCCAATTCAAATTGAAAACCAGAATTTGTATAGAATTGTTTAAATGAAAATATGAATATAATTTTTGACTACACTAAAATTGTTTACAATATATAAAGGTAAATCAAAAAGTTTAATTTACCTCCAAAACTAATATAAATTTAATATTAATTCCCAGAATTGCAAATCAAAAGCCAACCATTTCAATATTTTGACCTAATTAACAAATTAAATATATGCGATGAGGGTATCACTTAAGAATATACGTTAAAAGGCCGAATTTCAATTAACAAGCAATTTAAGGTCGACAATTGATAATTTTAATTAGAGTAGCCTATAAACAAACCTAGTTTCAAGAGCGATTTTCAATTACTGAGTTCAAGGCTTTATTTATTTTTTGACTTGAGGATGGTAAAAGTCACCAAGAAATGCCACTACTATTGTGCCAATCAATACAATGACCCACCTTATAATGACTTCATAGGATGAAAAAGAGCATGGAGATGATAATTCCATAGCCTTTGCTGCTGGTCGCCTCCACATTCATCAGACGAGGTGTAGAGTTAATTTAGTTCTTCATAGTTTTACACTCGGTTTTCGTAGCACTAAACACAATGAGTCCCATCGTTGTAGAGTAATTTAGAAAAAGTCCAGCACTACGACGACAAATAGAACCGGTAAAATGTCCCAAGGTAAGTTGAGGTGAAGGAGAGTAATCACTTCTTGACGGTTGGTGTTGGACTGCTTTTCCCTTCCGACAGTGACTTCGAGGTTACTTCGTAGAGTTGTTTGGCTCGGAATATTCAGAAAATTAGGTCGTTAATAGTTATCTTTAACTCCTATTTACTTTGGTTTGCACAACGAAGGCTGAGGTCAGTTAATTAGCACAATTTTATTTACAGTGATTAGGAAAAATAAAGCCTCAAACATTAATTGAACAAACCAGAATTACATTAGAATAAACAAATTGAAAGAAACAAATTCAAAGAAATTCTAAAGTAAACTACGGAGATAATTACCCATTCCAAGGAATGTTTCTCCAGGTAAGGTAATTACCGATCAAAGAAAATTTCTCAATCACCCAAAATATCCATAAACTTCTAATAAAATATTTTAGCAATATATATTTAAATATATATTTTATACAAGTTGTCTGTACAACAAACAACAGCGTTCTTCAGTCTTTCCGCATAGAAATATACATGAGATTCATTTCCTGGTCCCAGGCCATTAATGTAACAATTTTCTTTACTTTATATAGATTACATGTAATAATCTAATGGTATTACGCCTTGTATTTGGTTTTAACTTACTTAGATAGCGTTTTTTTTTAAAGGTGTTAAAGACTGTTCATGAAACGCAGAGACAAGACGCAGGGAAATTGCCTTATCAAGCAGGAAAATGGCCTGGAGACGGACCTTATATACGTATGATCTTCCACCAAGTCTCTTCACCCCATAAGCTAGAACAAAGGAGGGACATGCAATGGCTGATGATGATTTAGCAGATAGACCAATAGACTCCCACAAACCTCCGATCCTTAGCTCACAATAATGATGAGGTTGCAGCTACCAAAGGAACTAACGAGTTAAGGCGGGAATCGAACACCAGTCTGGCGTTCACCAGTCAGGGACATTACTGCATCGGTCATTGATATATTTCATCCATGATTTCTCCCAATTTCCAAGTATCATACATACATCTATTGAATGCAGTTTGCTATTGTATATAAAACAAAAAGAAAGAAAAGTTCTTACAAAGAGACACACAAAAGGTACTATGAGTACGATTTGTTTACTGTCCCTAGATTTTAGGTACCGGCGTGAATCCTAATGATGCCATCACTTTCGGAGATCAATGGCACAGCTCTTTATTGCCAGAGGGATCTTGAGGCAAATCGACTTCACGTACATAAACAACAGAGGGAAGTTCACTGAAAATCTCTTTTATTTTTTGTTCACAAAATCTTTTTGTCTTTTTGTAGTTGCTGTATCATCATTTCCCTGAACTCTTTTTGGATTCACAATATCATATTTTTTTTCTTTCTTTTTTTTTTACTATATGATTGAAATAGAAGCATGCTAAGATATAAAAAGCGTATTTTTCTTCCCATTTGAATTAACATTTATCTATCGTTTCTTGTAATACTATTAGTATATACACTTCAACAACAATATGAACATTCAATAAAAAAAAAAATTCTTGGCACTCCTTTTGCTACAGACAAATGTCTGAAAACCAGTAGTTTTGCACTATTCTATCTATCCCTAAAGTGATCTTAGCATTATAATTGCCTTACCTTCACTACCGCCTATACGATTCAGGTTCGACAGACACAATCCCCATACATTTATCTCCACAGGTTTCAACAATTATCAAAATATAAATGTTCTTCTTTTTAACATAGGAGTTATATAAGGCTTCTTATTAAATACATACATACATACATACATACATAAATACATACATATATAGAGAAGTCCTTAATCGTTTCTCCTATTGAGAGAAGTACCAAATAAATAAAACATCAGCCGCTGGAAAATTCTGATTTTATTTGGCTCATGGGAAAACATAGATACCAGATACGTTGCTCATCGGGAGTATAATAAGAAAAAATAAAAATAATAGTTATATAGTTTCAAAAGAAATTTGTGTTCAAGAGAGTAAGTGTTAAATTATAGTTGAATGTTAACATCAACACACACACACACACACACACACACACATATATATATATATATATATATATATATATATATATATATATATATATATATATATATATATATATATATATACATATGTATATATATATATATATATATATATATATATATATATATATATATATATATATATGTATATATATACAGTATATATATATATATATATATATATATATATATATATATATATATATATATATATATATATATATATATATATATATATATATATATATATATATATATATATATATATATATATATATATATATATATATATATATATATATAGACATGTTTAAGGTAATCAATGCAGACCCAGTCCTCTTTGCCACGCCTATTGAGAGAAGTAATGCTTTGTACTTACGACGGATCAAAAGGAAAGGGCCTGTGTAGGGAGCGTTAACGGTGACATGCTAGTGTTGTTGCAGAGAAAAACATGGGTTGATGAGTGCGTATCTGTCGTTATATGTTGCTTAAATGGGATGTTGTAAGTCTGGTGGTATGAACTAAATTTTCCCACAATGTGATGTAGGTGCTGGCGATTGTCGGAGGAGATTACAGACGAAAAAAATTTGGCAAGTACAACCAATAGGTCTCCAATACCCTTTCAGCTGCCAAGACATCCGGGGCATCTTTAGAAGTAGTCCTTGGGACTAGTACGACACAGGGAAGCTGAGTGAACCAGTTTAAGTTCTGGCAGCGGGACATCAAAGCTGCTTTGAGGGTGCGATGAAAAGGTTCAACCATTCCACGTTGTCAGCATGGGTGTAGGCATTTGTCTGGTATAAGATGATTCCCAGGCCGTTGGCTAGCAATGTTCATAATTGGGAGGTGAAAGTGGTACCCTGTCAGGAGTATATGCTCAGGGATACCTAATCTCACTATCCATCATGAGGATAATGCAGATGTACACGAGGCAGACGTTGCAGTGGAGCAGTCAATACCAATGAACAGTAATGATGTGCTTGTTATATGGTTAGCGGACCAACAACATCGACGTCAATATGGGCAAGGCACCGATAAGGTTGAGGAAACTTGCCCACTCCTGAATCCATGTGTCAACGTACTTTTGAGGTTTGTCATGAAGTACAGGTGCAGAACTAATTTTAAGTAACCTTAGTAATGCCATGACAAATGAACTTTGTCTTCAGTAGCTGTACAGTAGAACAGTGCAAGGGATGTGAAAGGCTATGAATGAGATCAAGCTGATATCGGTGCATGGTAGAAGCTATCCACGGTGTAGGACTACCAATACTGACATCACATTGAGGAAGCCGTTAGAATCATTGAGAGGGACATCTTCCCAACGGAGGGATGTGCAAGATGTCCTAGATGTTTGGTACTCTGGATCTTTTTATTGGGCTTTTGCTTTGACGTTGTAATCCAATCTCAGGTGAATTTCGGCCAATGTGTTTCTTAACAGGGCATCAGCAACAGGATTAATTTATCCAGGGACATGCTGAAGTGCACAATTGTATTCAGCCATAACAGAGAGATGCTGTCATTGAAGGACGGATAAGGTGTCGGATGGATGTGTGAAGGAATGCACCAGAGGCATGTGGTCAGCGTGAATTACAAAAGGCGTGTATTCCAAGAAGTGGCAAAAGTGATGGACAGCCAAGTGCACAGCCAGCAATTTGTGGTCGAGGGTAGAGTAGCCGGATTCTGCCTTGCACAGATTTCTATTGAAGATAGCCAATGGGTGGGGCGAGCCATTGACCACCTGCTTGAGAATTGCCGCAATAATGATGTCCCTTTCAACATTGGAGATGGGAGAGCTGCATTTGGCACGGGAATTCTTTTGATGCTTTGACAGTTAAGGGCATGGGGAATTTCTGAATGGCTACTACCTTCACAGGGAAGGGTTGGACTCTTTCAGAAGTGATACGGTGCCCTAAGAATGATACATGGTTGCTGCCAAAGGTATGCTGGTCATACCGGACTACACGGCTGTTCTGTTGTAGGCAGTCAAGTGCTTTACGGAGATGACGGAGGTTTTCCTCTTTGGAGGAAGAAAACACAAGTATGTCATCCACGTAACATACACTGAAGGGGAGGTCCCCTAAGATGCCGTTCTAGATATGTTGAATAGTGCCCCAAGAATTACAAAGGCCAAAACAAGAGTGTTTGAAGGTGTATATACCGAAGGGGCTGGTGATGGCAATTTTGAGGATGTCTTTTGGGTTCAAGGGAACTTGATAATACCCCTTCAAAATGTCAAGCGTCGAAAAAACTTTCGTCTTGTGTAAGTAGGTCTCGTCAATGAAGTTTTGGATGCGGAAGTGATCTGGTTTTGTCTACATATTCAAGCACCTGTAATCACCACATGGATGTGAATGATCTATAAGGGGGACAGCCATGTGCTTGAGGCCTTTTGGCAAAGGCCCTTTTCGGTGAATGCTTGTTTAGTTGCTGCCAAACAGTCTGGTGCCAGACGTATGAATATGGGGGACACGTCGTCTTGATATGGTAGTATATACCGCGTTTCATGGAAACCGTGGGTATTTAACAAAGTTTTGGACGGAAAACTTCAAGGGATGATGTGAGGAAGTGGGAATAGACATCCATGGGTGCGCTGATGTGGAGTAAGGTCATAGGGTGCAGAATGGAGAGATATCAAGGAGTATGAATCCTCAATGACTAATTTTCAGTGAGCTACATCAACTAGTAGGTGAAAGTTTGATAAGAAATCTGCACTGAGGATTAGCAATGAGACGCGAAGAGCGAGAAATATCCAAATTTATATGACACTTCCAAACGATAATGTGCTTGTTTCATAAAAGTGGTTGGGTATCACAAATTGGTTGGCAGCGACAAGGCGGATGTCAGCAGACTTAGACAGACTACTTCGTTTACTGGAGAGTTGCCTTGGCAGAAGATAATGGCAAGGACCTTAGTGTACCAAAAATCACACTGTCATACCTGAATCATGTAAAAAGAACAGATCAATGACAGGGGAGGCCACCGTCGTAAGGGATGGACCTTACATGTTTTTTGGCCACTATTAACCATTCAAGAAATTCTTCGCAGCAGCCTGAATTTTGAGTGGTAGTAGCATAATTGCGGGCGATGGGTGTGTATGAGTAGTTACAAAGGTCATTTATTGGAGAGTAATTGAGGTGTGGTATATCGGTGTAGTGTGAGACCTTATTACCACTCCGGCACATCATGTTGTGGGCGTCAGATTCTTACCACATTCACGTCAGCTTCGGTCGGTGTTGAGTAGTTGTCCACTTCGTAAGGAGCAGAGGCTTTGATGGAGTTCTGGAAGGTGGTGAAGTGGCTGTTCATAAGGGTATTGACTTTGGTCATCAGTTCCTTCATGGGTAAAATAATGACACCGGGGATAGCAGCACGTATAGGTTTGGGTAGGCGACAAACCTAAGGGCATGAAGTAGATTTACTTCACGGAGCTGTCTGCTGTAGGTGGCGGGCAAGCGATACTGATCATTCTCCGAGGATGATTGAGATCTTTTGGTTGTGGTTCTTGAGAGAGATGTAAAAAGTTTCGTCATGCGGGTGGCCAATAATGGGGAGCACTGTTCCAGGAGGTATGATTTGTGGGCGTCTTACATTATTTGCGTTTCACCTTGCTTGCACATTCAATCAGATATCTCCGGGAAAGTGTCCTCTGGGATGACCGCGAGAACGTAATCTGCTTTGTTGGTAGACTGAGGCATGCATTTAATACAAAACTTGATTTCGGCATGCTGGAACAAGGCGGACCCTTTTCTGCTGGCAAAGGACGGTAGTATCTGGGATGTGGCGTTGAGGGCAGAGTCAGTGTCGGAAGTGGAAACCTCAAACAGTAAGACACAGCATTGAGTGGGGAGGCGGGAAGGAGCCTGTCACTCCACTGGTCACCAATAAGAAAGCGAGGCATTAGGAGGTGAATCAGAGATGAGCTTACTGCAAATAACTTTATTTGGATGAAGCATGATTATATATACAACCTGTTCCAGTCAATGGAGGTACAGAAATCCAAAGATAATGATGCAGGAAAATACAGGTATGAACAGGTTATCAGTGCAAGGTGAGAGCAATAACGACAATATACAAAAATAGGAAATACCGTTATAATGCACAGGCATGTTTGAATCAAGTACAGTACACAGGTTTACACATATCCAAAATTCACCATACTTTTATATATATATATATATATATATATATATATATATATATATATATATATATATATATATATATATATATATATATATATATATATATATATATATATACTGAAAGACGAAATTAAAGACATATATTCCAGTCTTTTTATAAAGGTGAGGGATCCAACAATGTTGATATCAATTAGGAAACTTGTTGTTGATCCGATGCGTTTCTTCTCCATATATACTAGGTAAAAATCAGCATAATAAAAGTAATTTTTTTTTGTTAAGGATGATACATTTGAATATTATATGATTACATTCTACCTGATAAAAATATGCTTGAGTTCAGGTTTTCTTGCTTTACTATGCAAAATGTATCAGTAGTTTCATGCTGTAAGTTATTACACTCTTTTTATTTTTATTGCTTATATAACTTTTGGAATTATCTAGTGTTTAATATCTTTTATATAATTCCTCATAGGACTGAATGGAAGCTAATTCCTCTAGTTTATGAATGAACGTTAATCAGTTCCTCAGCGACCTGACTCACCTGTTCTCCCCTTTTCCAATCATTCCCCACCCGACCACCACTCTCTCTCTCTCTCTCTCTCTCTCTCTCTCTCTCTCTCTCTCTCTCTCTCTCTCTCTCTCTCTCTCTCTCTCTCTCTCTCATTACAATTTTGGTCATCAATCTATTCATCTCTATACTGGAATCCAAATAAATTTCATACGAATGATGTAAAATTTAATGTTTAAATATTCTCTTACATGGTCAGTGCGAATCTGAAAGCCATGGATGACATGGTTCAGTGACGGCACTTCCATCCATTAGTGGCATCTAGAATATTCTCGTGCTTTCAGTTTCCTTACCTTTTATACAGCTTTCTCTTTGCGTCATCAGGCTTGCCACATGTGTTATCCCTGTCTAAAATAGGTTATATTCCTCATCGAAAATTAACAGATCTATTAAACTTATTGTCTAGAGAGAGAGAGAGAGAGAGAGAGAGAGAGAGAGAGAGAGAGAGAGAGAGAGAGAGAGAGAGAGAGAGAGAGAGAGAAATGCGTTTAAAATGAGAAACTCTCTTTTGAACAATATATTGAACCTGTAATAGAGAAAGAGAGGTGTCCAGTGACAGGAATAAACAATTTGTTAAAGCGTTCAGGTAATTAATGGCTTGGATCCGGAATGACTACCAAGGAAGAGCTGAGTTTGGTAGACTTAATTAACCATGTAAACAAGCCGGCAAATCTCTCCAAAAAACAGTTCTTAATCAAGCATCCCTTGCCTAATGAAAAAAAAAAATGAAAAAAAAAAATAAAAAAATTTAGGTCCCCTTAGAGGGAAAAAAAAAACCGAGGAAACAATCTTGGAGTTTTGTGAAGACTATTAAGTTATAGCAAAGAAAATTAAGACAATGACCACTTGAAGGGAAATAAAGACCATAGAAAGGTAATAATAGGAAAAGGAAGCCTAAGATAATAAAAAAAAATCTTATAATTTTTTTTCGGACATAAAAAAGAAAAGATATCAGTAATCGTCCTTCATTTCTTAAAAGATGAAAGGCAGTTGATAATCAGATGGTCTTTTACAAACTATCTATAATCATAATTATTTCATAAATCCTCAACCAATAAGTAAATGTCCTTTTATAATCATACAGACAGGTGTTTTATAACCAGTAGAAATAGATGTGACTTTGATTCAATTCAGTTATAATTGAAACTGGTTTGGGCAATCCTCATTGATACTAATTCGTTGACGAAGAACAATCTAAAATGAAACCATGAAATGTAGAAGTAGGTACTAATTAAACATTAATAAAATATTAGAAAATTCTTTACCTCTCGCGTAGTAGAACTGAATCGACCTTTAAATCAAAAGATGAGTGTTTTTCTAATTAGCCTTGATTCTATAAGCGTGGTCATACCTAGTAGTTTATACAATATTGAATTGATTTCTGTTTATAATTACGTTCCAATTATTCATGTAATAGTCTTTTACTGAGGAATTAGCATTATTTACGCTTCCTTGGATATTAAAAAAATTATAAACTCTCTTTTGTTGAATTAAAATGGATAAAATTAAACAAATCTGTTTATATTATTACTCTATAGAAGCTCTACGTTCATTGACTGATTTACTTTTTCGTTCACTCATTATTCAATATCAAATTATGATATATATATATATATATATATATATATATATATATATATATATATATATATATATATATATATATATATATATATATATTTATATATATATATATATATATATATATATATATATATATATATATATATATATATATATATATATATATATATATATATATATATATATATGTATATATATATATATATATATATATATATATATATATATATATATACGTATATATATATAAATATATATATATATATATATATATATATATATATATATAT
>NC_090748.1:23152300-23157300 GCF_036898095.1 Palaemon carinicauda | reverse complement strand
AGACTTGGAAATTGTAGCAGAACATTTTGAATTGGAATATGATGTGTCCATAAGAAAGGGTGTATTGCTATTGCTCATTTATGATTATGTTAAAACTGTAAAGACAGGTGGGGAACAAGAGGTGAAACCGGATGAAGTAGTGTCTATAGAAATTTTGGATAAGCAGATTGTCCTGAGACAAATGGAATTTGAAATGGAAAAGTTTAAGGCAGGGGAAAGAGAAAAAGAGAGGCAGCATGAGATTGCCATGAGAAACCCAGGTTCTTTTTCCCCCGCCCATTCCCCAAATAGGTTAGTAACTCCTGCTATCAATTTATCGCAGGCTCTCAAATTTGTACCTAAATTTGAAGAAAATAATGTAGCAGAATTTTTTGTATCGTTTGAGAGGATTGCTGCAAGGTTGGAGTGGCCCCAAGAGTATTGGACCACTCTTATACAAAGTAAATTGGTTGGAAGAGCTCAGAGGGTATATGTAACGCTGGAGGAGGATCTATCAGCAGATTATGAGAGTGTGAAGGCTATTGTCTTGAAGGCCTATGAGTTAGTCCCTGAAGCTTATAGGCAACGCTTCCGAAACTTAGAAAAATGTAGGGAACAAACTTTTGTTGAATTTGCCAGGGCGAAGGAACAGTATGCTAGCGATTGGTTTAAGTCCAAAGAGGTGGGAGATTTTGAGAAATTGAAGGAGTTAATGTTGGTGGAGGAGTTTAAGAGGTGTGTCCCGGATAAGCTGAAGGTCCACCTCGAAGAGTTAAAACTCGAGACTGTTCAGGAGGTAGCCATCGCTAGTGACGAATATTGCTTGTCTCATAAGAGTGAGTTAGGGGGAGTAACGACAAAGGTGAATTCTGGTTGGGTTAAGATGGGTAGGAATAATAATTTCAACAATAATAATAATTCTAACAATAATAATAATGCAGGGATGTTTACTAGAAATAATTATAGAGGTAATGATCAGGGCAATGCCAATACTAATATTAATTTTTCTCCTAACAGGAATAATAGACCTAAGATATATAATCCCGAGAAATTGAAAACATTGACGTGCTTCTTTTGCAATAAGAAGGGGCACGTAAAGAGCATGTGTTATGCATTTAGAAACTCACAAAATGCTAATGTTAGGCCAGTGATGGGTGTGGAAGAGAGAGAGAGAGAACCTACCCCAACAACATCTGCTGATCAATGACTACCTGGTTGTTTTGACAGATATTTGTCCTTCGGTAGTGTCTCTTTCGCCAATTCGTCCGAGAAAAGACGTGTGCGTATTTTGCGTGATACCGGTGCAGCTCAGTCTTTGATATTAAGGGAGGCATTACCTTGCAATTTTGTACCAAAAAGTGGGGAATTTGTGTTATTGGCTGGTTTTCCCGATACGGTAAAATCGTATGCCATGGAAAATTTTAATTTAATCTGCCCTTCCTTTGCAGGGAATTTGAAATTGGCCATCGTTGATAAATTTCCGGTTAAAAATGTTGATGTTGTGATAGGGAATGATGTTGCTCTGAAGAATAATACTTGTCCCATACTGATAAACCCTGATAGTGAAGTAGCAGCAGTTACTCGTTCTAGTGCTAAAGTTGTTGACGCTGCAGAGTCAACAATTGATCTAGATTTAAGTAGTTTAGAACGTAGTGATAGCGTAGTTGTAGATCTTGGGATTTTGAAGGACAAACTGAATTGGACTATTGAAGAGCTAATCAAAGCTCAGAAAAAGGATTTTCGGGATCTCCCTATTGAGTCAGGTGAGGTGACTGATATAACCGGTCCCAAATTTAAAATAATTAATAATATTTTATATAGGTTGACTAGGCCTATGGAGGCTGATAACTTTGATTATGAAATTTTGAAACAGATAATGGTTCCATTTGTTTACAGGAATGAGTTGATATCATTGGCGCATGAAAGTGGTTTGGCAGGACATTTTGGCATTCATAAGACTTCTGGCAAGTTGTTAATGAATAATTATTGGCCGAAGTTGAAGGCGGACGTAAAGAAGTTTGTCAATAGCTGTGATGTTTGTCAGAAGGTCGGTAAACCTAATCAGCTTATTCCAAAAGCGCCTCTATGTCCTATTCCAGTGGTTTCCGAACCTTTCACGGAGGTCTTTATTGATATTGTTGGACCATTACCAAGGACTCGTAGTGGAAATGAATATATTTTGACTATCATGGATAGGATGTCTCGATATCCCGAGGCAATACCACTACGGACGATAAAAAGTGTTAAAATTGTAGATGTACTAATTGACTTTTTTACCAGGTTTGGGATGCCTAAAATTATTCAATCGGATTGTGGTTCTAATTTTGTTAGCAGGTATTTCAGAGATAAAATGGCAGAGTTAAATATAAAACATGTAACCTCTTCTCCATATCATCCAGAAAGTCAGGGAGCTCTGGAGAGATTTCATCAAACCCTGAAATCGATGGTAAAGAAATATTGTTTGATTAATGGTTCTGAATGGGATAAGGAATTACCTTATTTGTTGTTCGCTTTTCGTTCTGTCCCAAGTCAGTCTTTAGGTTTTTCGCCTTTCAGCCTTGTGTTTGGCCATTGTGTTCGAGGTCCTCTTGATGTTGTTCGAGAGTCCTGGGAGGGAGACGTCCCTGAGATCAATTTATTAGATTATGTGTCTAATCTAGGTGATAAGTTAACAAAGGCTTGGAAATTTGCAGGTGAAAATTTATTGTGTAGCCAAAAAAGAATGAAGTACTTTTTTGACAGAAGGTCTAAAGCACGTGACTTTGCGGTAGGCGACAAAGTTTTGGTTTTGTTACCCATTCCTGGAAATCCATTGAAAGCATCTTTTTCAGGTCCTTGGAAAATTCTGAAAAAAATTAGTGAAGTTAATTATTTAGTAGAGACTCCCGAGAGAAGGAAACCTTTTCAGCTTTGTCACATAAATATGTTGAAGGCTTATGTAGAACGGGAGAAAGTCACTCCCGTGGCAACCATAGGGAATACTGTAGTTTCCGAGAACGATAAACTTTTTTCTTTTTCAGAGGGTGAAAGTATTGATGATAATTGTTTTAATGGAAGTGAATGGCGTTCAGATAATAAGAATTCTTTGAAACATTTTTCTGGTATGGTTTCTCATTTAAGTAATGAAGAACAAAAGTCTTTAAAGAAATTGGTATTTAATTATAATGAATTATTTTCGGATGTACCGGGAAGGACTAATGTCCTTGAACATGACGTGGACGTAGGTAGTGCCACTCCTGTGAAACGAGCGCCTTACAGGTTGAATCCCTTTAAAAATGAGGTTGTGGCGAAGGAAGTTGATTATATGCTAAAACATGACCTAATTGAACCTAGTCAAAGTCCTTGGTCATCCCCTGTTGTATTGGTAAAGAAACCCGACGGTAATTTCAGGTTATGTTTTGATTACCGTAAATTGAATGAAGTGTCTAAGTCTGATTGTTACCCATTACCACGAATTGAGGATTGTATTGATCGTATGGGTAAGGCCAAGTACATTAGTAAATTCGATTTGCTGAAAGGTTATTGGCAGGTTCCTCTTTCGAAGCGGGCAAGGGCCCTTTCCGCTTTCGTAACACCCCAGGGACTATTTCAATGTAAAGTGATGCCGTTTGGTATGAAGAACGCGGCTGCCACCTTTCAGAGGTTAATGAATACTTTAGTCTATGGTTTAGAGGGGTGTGTAGTTTATATTGATGATATTGTTATTTATAGTAATGATTGGGAAACTCATTTAAAACGTATTAGGGCACTGTTTGAGGTTTTGAAGAAAGCAGGTTTAGTAATTAATTTAAAGAAAAGTGAATTCGCAAAGGCGAGGGTCGTATATTTGGGTCATGAAGTTGGTAATGGTAAAGTTGCTCCTAAGCAAGCAAATATCGAATGTATTGAAAAAATGTTAATCCCTAAGTGCAGGAGGGATGTCAGAAGATTCCTTGGGTTAGGTGGGTACTACCGAAGGTTTGTTAGAAATTTTTCTGACATCGCCGATCCTTTGACTAATCTCTTAAGAAAGAAGGTAGCTTTTGTCTGGACTGATGAAACACAAAGGGCTTTTGATAATTTAAAAAGAGTATTAATTAGTTTCCCTGTCTTAAGAGCTCCTGATTTTGACCTTCCTTTTTCTCTTGCCACGGATGCAAGTGACGTTGGTGTAGGAGCGGTGTTGTTGCAGAATGACGAGCAGGGAGTTTCTCATCCTGTCGCATTCTTTTCAAAAAAATTGTCCTCCGCCCAACGTAGGTATTCAACTGTGGAGAAAGAGACACTTGCATTAATATTCGCTATTAATCATTTTCAGGTTTATCTCTCCTCCTCAGATACACCTATTAAGGTCTTGACAGACCATAGTCCCCTGACCTTCATCAGCAGATACAAAAATAAAAATCAACGATTGATGAGGTGGAGTCTCATGCTGCAAGAGTGGAATTTAGAATTTTCCCACATCCCAGGAAAAGATAATATTGTTGCCGATTTTCTCTCTCGCAGCGTTGAATATTAGTTGATTGATAGAGGGCTATGCAGTTATTAAAGGTAGTATCTGTATCGTTCTAATTATGGTGTGTGTGCTGTTGAAGTGGGCACGTAGTGAGTAGAAGTAAATGTATATTTAAGATTTATTAATCATGTTTTGTTTACAGAAGACTATAATGTTCTGGGTATATTATATGGAATCTTTAAGGTTAAAAGGTGAGGGTGATCACTGGTACTTTCTAATGATTGATTAATTAGATGGGTCATGGGCTCACGGGTCTGTAGCACAACAGCCGTTTTTTAGGCGCTACAGGCTGGTGTATGAGTGGTACCCTAGACTGAGTTAAGGTTAATCTACTAAGGTTTAGAGGTGTCAGGTACGATAAGGTTTATAATAAGCTAAGAAGAGAGATAGGCACTAATCTGGTATTCTGTATTTTCAGGCTAATAATTACGCTTCATCGAGTTTGTTTGTTTGTTTGCGCAGGGGAGTCTTGTGGTGGTCTTCTCTGTGTCGTTCGGTGTGTGTGTATGTATTGGACACTATGGTG
>NC_090748.1:23137300-23147300 GCF_036898095.1 Palaemon carinicauda | reverse complement strand
GGTATCAAAATCATAAAATTCTGTATTACTAATCCGTTACATTAGCGTTGGAAATGCTCGGCACACATGTCTGCACTTATGCTAGGTTCACCTTTGAATGTGGAACAGTCAATGTGGGCAACCCAGTGCCCTAACACTTAGTTTGTAGAACAGTTCGTAACTACACACTCACCCCGGAATTAATCGTCCCAATTAAATCCACTGTTCCTCGCAGAGTTAAACAGCAGGGTTAACGACACTACCCACTGCTACCACAGACCTCTTTCGTTGGTCCACTTGCTTTGCATAGTGACGAAAGAACACTCTGGAAGACTTCCAGCCAGTGTATGAACGAAGATGTTCGAAATCCATACAATTAAAGAAATTTAAGGATGAGGCAACTTTCCTCGGATCGTGACCTGCGGGTGTACTGTCTGGATCCGCTCTGCGAATTAAATAGGTGATTTTCGCCCTAAGTTGTTTCAGTGATAAATTTGAGCCTGATGTTTCTCCCCTGAATAGTTGACCACCCCTGAAGTCTGAAGTTCTACGAAGATAGACCTTTAGGCATTCCACTGGACATAGAGATGCATCTTCTTTCAGAGGGCAGATTCTCCAGGGACCCCACCTGTTGGTGGGTAACTCGTTCTTGGCGAGAAACGTAGGATCCGGAAACAGGTTCAGTTCTTCCCCATCCAAGAACTGAACACGACCCTCCTCTCTCGAGAGGGCTACAATTTCCCTAACCCTGGCCCCCGACGCGAGTGCAAACAGGAAAATAACTTTTTGGGTCAAATCCTTTAAAGCACACTCCTCATTGTTCAACAGCGAAGCGAAATGAAGAACTTTATCTAAAGACCATGATATGGGCTTTGGAGGTGCTGATGGTCTGAGCCTAGCACAGGCTTTCAGAATTTTATCACAAAATATCGTTAGAGAGGTCGACCTGGAAGGCATATAAAATGGGTCTTGTCAAAGCAGATTTACACATTGATATTGTGTTGGCTGCTAACCCTTGACCATGGAGGTGGATGAAGAAAGATAAGCAGAAGTCCGTCGAGATCTTTTGCGGATTCTTCGCCTTGACAAAGGCCACCCATTTCCTCCATGATGACTCATATTGCCTTCTAGTAGATTTGCACTTATATTCCTCTAAGTAGTCTATACTGTCTTTCGAAATCCCGAAACGTTTTCTCACCGCCAGGGAGAGAAAATCATGAGCTGCAGGTTCCGGGTTTTCTGTGATGAAGCGCAGACAGTCGACTTCTGAACTCGCTGGGTCAGAACTGGATCTGGTAACGGTAGACACTTCAGCCGTAGTTCCAATGCCAGAGGGAACCACACGCTGTTCGGCCACTTGTGAGCCACTATTGCCGCTACCCCCTTGAAAGATCTCAATTTGTTGAGGACCCTCAATAGAAGGTTGTGAGGAAGGAACAGGTAAATCCTGGACCACCTGTTCCAGTCGAGGGACTTCGTGTCCACTGCTTCCGCCAAGGGATCCTCGTACGGGGACACATAAAGGGGTAACTTCTTGTTGTCTTTCGTCGCAAAAAGGTCTATCTGCAGTTCTGGAACTTGACTCAAGATGAAGGAGAATGATTCTGCGTCTAGGGACCATTCCGACTCTATCGGTGTGAACCTCGATAGAGCGTCCGCTGTCACATTGCGGACTCCTTGAAGGTGAACTGCCGACAGGTACCACTTCTTCTTTTCCGCCAGTCGAAAGATGGCCAACATCACCTGGTTGAGTGGTGGTGACCTCGATCCTTGTCGATTTAAGCATCTCACAATCACCTCGTTGTCCAGCACCAACCTTATGTGGATCGAGCGACGAGGGGAGACTTTCTTCAAGGTAAGGAGTATTGCCATAGCTTCCAGAAAGTTTATGTGAAATGTCTTGAATAGATTGGACCAAGTCCCTTGGGCCTTCTTCCGATGAGAATGACCTCCCCACCCCTCCTTCGAGGCGTCTGTGTGAACAGTCAACGAGGGGGGAGGTGGCTGAAGAAGTACCGACTTCTTTAGTTGCCTGACTTGGAACCAAGGCCTGAGAAGCGTACGAAGACGAAGCATAACTGGTCTTATCAGATCTCTTCGCGTGTTTGATGCATAACTTCTCCAAACTCCGGTTGCATCCTTTAGCTGTGCTCTTAGCACCGGGTCTGTTACTGAAGCAAACTGGAGAGAACCCAGCACTCTCTCCTGTTCGCGTCTTGATATCCTTTCGGAATCCAGAAGTCTCTTGACAGAACCAACTATCTCCTTCCTCTTCTTCACCGGGATGGAGAGTTGGTGTGACACTAGGTCCCAGTGGTTCCCAACCACTGGAACTTTTGGGATGGAGAAAGTCGAGACTTTTTTCTGTTGATCTTGAAGCCTAGATACTCTAGGAACTGGATCACCTGTAGGGAAGCTTACAAACATTCTGTCTTGGATGCTGCCCACACCAGCCAGTCGTCCAGGTAGGCTACCACCTGGATTCCCTTTTGGCGTAATTGTTTGAGAGCTACGCTCGCAAGCTTCGTGAAGATCCTTGGGGCTATGTTTAGCCCGAATGGCATGGCTCTGAAGGCGTAGAGTCTTCGATGTAGCTTGAACCCTAGGTAGGGGGAGAGTTGACGATTGATTGGAACGTGCCAATAAGCGTTTGGCAAATCTATGGAGACAGTAAATGCCCTCTTGGGCAGTAAGGTCCTTATGTGTTGCAGTGTTAGCATCTTGAACTTGCAGTTCACTATGAACTTGTTGAGTGGCGACAAGTCCAGAATGACTCTGAATTTTTCTGAGTCCTTCTTGGGAACACAAAACAGCCTCCCTTGGAATTTGATGGACTTTACCCTTCGGATTACTCTTTTCTCCAACAGTTCTTGAATGTACTCCTCCAGAACGGGGGTGGAGTGTTGGAAAAATCGAGGGCACGGGGGTGGAGTGCTGTACCAGCTCCAACCCAGTCCATTCTTGAGTAGGCTGTGGGCCCAGGGATCGAAGGTCCACCGACCCCGAAAATTCTGAAGTCTCCCTCCTACCGGTATCATCTCACTTTGACTGCTGTTGCCCTGAGGCCTTGCCTCCTTGACTGCGACCACCCCTGAATCCCCTCCCCCTTGAGGGGCGTCTAGACGAACCTCTGGCTGCTCCTCTAGGCTTCGCTCGAAAGGTAGTTGACTGCCCTTCGAACGCTGGGTTAAATGCCGGAGACTGCGTCGACACGGCTTGGGGTACCCAATGGTACGTGGTCGGGGTTTGTGCCACCATCTGGGGCACTGCAGGCATAGGAAGTTGCTGTTGCTGCTGCTGTCTGAATGGCTTGGCTGGCCAAGAGGGTAGCCTAGTCTTCTTAGTCTTCCTCTTTGGTTGGGGACCCTCATCCGGGGAAGACTTTCTCTTGAGAGATAGGCCCCACTTCTGGAGAAGGTTTCTATTTTCCGTGGCGGCCTTATCTACAACCTCCTTTACCGCTTCACTAGGGAAGAGGTCTTTTCCCCAAATGTTGGAGGAGATTAGCTTCCTTGGCTCGTGCCTCACCGCAGCCGAGGCGAACACGAACTCCCTACAAGCCCTCCTAGCTTTGACGAAGCTATAAAGGTCCTTCGTCACTGTGATTAGGTGTGTCTTTGCCACTACCATGAACATTTCAAGGACCTTGGGGTCACTTGCCATTGTCTCTAGAGTCGTTTGATGAGACATTGAGGCAGCAAGTCTTTCTTTTGTCTCAAGCTCCCTTCGCAAAAGAAAGTCAGACAGCTTGGGGAGGTTCTCACTGAACTGACGTCCGGCAATATAAGCCTCCAACTTCCCGACTGAGAAGGTAAGATGGACGTCCTTCCAGTCCTTGTGGTCCATGGGTAGGGCCAAAGACAGAGGTTTACACTCCTCCAAGGAGGGGCATGGCTTACTTGCCTCGACTGCTTTCAGCACAGCCGTTAACCCTTTCTGCATAAAGGGGAAGGCTCTAGAAGGAGAGGACACAAAGGAAGGGTGCTTCTTACTCAAAGCAGGTACCTTTGAGTTTGTGAAGCCCCTCTCTTTCATCGAGCTTGACAGTAAAGCTTGAGCCTTAGCGTGGTCCAAAACTATGACCTCCTTCGGCTCCGTTTCTTCCTTTGAGGCTGGTTCCTTCCTTAGACGGACATAACAGTCCGGATACGACTCCTTGCTGGGCCAGAATTTCACCTCCTCAAGGGGGACTGAGCCCAACTTCTCCGAAATGACGATTTTTCCCGTCGTCATAGGCATGTGCTCAGCATACTTCCAAGGGTTGGCATCTGAGCTCAAGGGAAGGTCTTTCATGCTGAGCTTCTTCTGGGGCCCACGTGATGCTGCAAGTCTCCGCATCTCCATCATCATTGCAGCAGCCTTCTCATTATTTTCCCTCTGCATCTGTTGGATCATTCCAACGATGGAGGAAAGGGTCTTTCCCAGCTCATCTGGGAGAGAGGACGATGTTGAGGGAATAGGTTCAGGGGCCTGAACCGGAGTAGCCGACACCTCGTCGACCTCTTCCTCTTCATTGTCTGGAGCCTGCTCTTCGTCCTGGTCTTCTGCCAGAAGGTCATCTTCCAGACGCTCGGACACCTACGACATCATATCGTCCAATTGGATGTCTTGCAGGGCGTCCGCGACTTCAGCATCCACGGGGATCTGAACCACTGGTATCTCCACTTGAGGCTGGGGAATCACTGCCTCAGCTGACGCCTTGGGGAAAAGGTAAGCCCTCATCTTCTCACTTGGAAGATAGGGCCCAGAAGTGTTCTTCTGAAAGCCCCTTACCCAGGTACGAAGCTTCTCCCTTGCTATATCCCTTGACTCCGCCGTCTTATGGGAATCAAATGCCTCAGTAATCAGGTTTGTGCACACGGTACATACCTGTGGGTCCCAATACCGAAGATCACCTTTGGAGACTGTGCATGCTGCGTGCCTCCTACACAAATCATGTCCGCAGAAGTTCTTGCTGCAGACATTGCAGAAAACGCTTCCACACTTCGGATGGTCCTCCTGTAAAGAGAAGAAAATTCCATGAGTATCAAGTGAACTACGTATCACTGGATATACATAGCTTAGCATAACTAAACTAGAAAGGAAAGACACACACTTGTATTTCCCGCACAGTCAATTGCTGCAACCTTCCAGATAAAGAAATCGTATGGTTAATCTATTCTAGAGCAACCAATAAATAATTTCCAGAGGAAACAGGTGTAGCTCACACCCAAAAAAGTGATTTTAAAATGCTGGATAGTAGACAAGAAAGAACTCACTTTCTTTATCTGTAAGGTTACACCAAAGGGCTGTGCAAGACAACACAAAAATGTTAGAAAAACTTAGTGTTGTAACAAACACTATACTAGAGTTTTCTCCCTACAGTATATACTATACTGAAAAATACTGGCTACAGTATAGAAGGTAATGTGCCGGCCGGAACACACCTTAACTAGTTCCAAAGTATACTACTTATAAACTATAAGGTGGAAGAACGCTGGGTCAAATGCGTGTGCCGGCCGGCAGTGACTGCCGGCCGGCAACTACACAAGATAGCACCCGGTTGCCGGCCACTAATCGTAGCGGCCGGCAGACAATGGTGTGATATATAGCCGGCCGGCAAAGGTATACAACCAATGCTGGCCGGCAGCAAAAGAATCAGAGAACTCCGACTGCCCGGCTGCCGGCCACTCAGGCCGGCAGCCGGGCTAGGGTACAACACTAGAAGAAAAACAGACTGGATGCCGGGATAAGAGACTGTACTGCCTCATAACCCGGCAACCTGAAAGAGTGCACATAAGGAAGGGGAGAATATAACTTCAGGCTTCCTGACCACTGCCATCTGGCTCTTCAGAAAAACAAGGATGAGAGACCAAGGGAGGTCCGGGCAGCACTCAAAGCAGAATACGCGTGCCGGCAAGGGACTGAGTCAACCCCACATCCTAACCTATGCTAGGTACAGATGTAGAATGACGGACATGAATGCAATGGCTAGGCCATCACTAAGGAAAGAGGGGGGAAAGGGAGAAGAGGGTCCTGCCAACCTTGCTCTAGTAATGAATCACCCGCAGCCAAGAAAACTCATCTTAGCCTAGGGGAGATCCGAGGAGGGAGGCCAGCAATACTTGCCAACTCCCTCGGAACCAAAGCAAGGAAGGCGTTGCTATTCACAGAAAAGAGGATCTCATCCTCCACACTGAGAACAACAGCACTGGACTAGTCTGCTAGATCACAAAAAGAAGGAATCATCTCGTACAGACACCTTCGAAAGTGAACTAAGGAGGCTAAGCCTCCTATGTCTGCTGTCAGCCTAGCAAGGGAATCTCAACCACAAGCTAGACAGAAACAGACTCAGACTAAGAACTCTGATGTCCTGCCTCCTTCCTGAAGCCAGACTCACTGGAAACAGGAAAGAACAGAAACACCCTAATATAGTTGTATCTAAAGTCAATTCAGATAAACCATTAGGGTTAAGCCCAAGGCTTAAACAGAGGGAAAGGGATTGCACATCTTCTCCGAAGAGAAGAGAGCATCCGGGGAGTGTGAGAAAGTATACTAAGGCCCCATAGACAACTAGCCTACGCGCAAAGAGAAACGATTACCTAAATCACCGAAACTCACTTGTATACTATCTTGGAAGAGAATCAACATAATCTTAAATGTATAAAACTGCCTAAAGCTTCAATAAAATTTTAAAACACTCGGAAATCTGAATATCATGCAGGAAAGTACTAGGGCCAAACAACTAGGCTACAAGGTCTAGCGTAGGCCAGAATCGGCAAATCCTTCGCCAAAACGGAAACACTAAAAGCATCATATAAAGAAAACCTATGTAACGCTGAATAGCTAAAATTATTAAAGCAAAACAGCCGGGAACATCGCTCTGGCTAACTAAATAACTCTTACATAGAGGGGCAACAGCGTCCAGGACGCCTCCGGTAGGCAACAGCTCTTGTAACAAAGATATCACTATCGAATCACTTTTAAAATTACCAAGAGCTTACATTTATACATAAAAGAAATAATACTCAACTTATCAGAAGCAGAAGAAGTTGGAGAAAGCATTATAACGTTGAAATAATCCAAGAATTGCGAGATAACACAAGGAAAAACACCGAGTTGTTGAGCTACGCAAAAAGGAATACAGATGGCGCAATGCATGCTTACGAAATGGGAGAGGAGAGATACCTTGCGAGCGGCTCTCCTTTCTTTCTCGTTTTCGTTTTCTTGCCAATTGACCCCTTTGAAGTGTTTACTCTGTTCGGGGTGCAGATTACTATGTGGCGTGTCAAGAATTACGTCCTCTGATATTTCGCGATATCCCTGGTTCTTTTATTAGGGATATTCGCTCCAGGAGTTAGAATTCTGGGTACCTTAAGGTAAATTCTCTGGGAATATCGCCGTAGTTATGTATACCCGTAGGTAGTACGCTGGCCAGGGCACCAGCTGTCCGTTGAGATACTACCAATAGAGAGTTATTGGATCCTTTAACGGGCCAGCCAGTAATACATTGGATATTTTTTCTTTGGCTGAACATTCAATGAATAGTCCGGCCTATTCTTTGCATATTCTCCTCTTTCCTAATACACATGACAACAATGAGATTACTAAACACTTCTTCACCCAAGGGGTTAATTACTGTACTGCAATTGTTCAGAGTACTTTCCTCTTGGTAAGGGTTAGAAGAGACTCTTGAGCTATGGTAAGCAGCTCTTCTAGGAGAAGGATACTCCCAAAATTAAACCATTGTACTCTAGTCTTGAGTAGTGCCATAGCCTCTGTACCATATTCTTCCACTCTCTTGGGTTTGAGTTCTCATGCCTGAGGGTACACTTGGACACAGTATTCTATCTTTTTTTTTCTCTTCCTCTTGATTTATTGAAATGGTGTGTTGGGAAGCTTAATAGAAGGTCCATGGATGCCTGGTGTTTTTTCTTATGTGATTCTTTTTCTTCTCAAAACCATCATTACTGTCCTCCCTTGCGTTAAAGTGGCGATCCTGGAGGGTATATAGCCTTGCATGGTGTATTGACTCCTCCATGATGACCAGATTTTCCGAATTTTTACTATAGTCTATGGGTTTGATCAATCACTTTATTTATAATTCTGTACATAATGTTTTTGTTATATTTCTCGTTTATCTAGTTTTTAAGTATGACGTCTTTTTTTATTACTATTAATTCTTATGCTGACCGGAGACATTGAGCGAAATCAGGGACCAGAACGTCCTAGATTTTGTAATGTTGTCTTCTGTATTGTAATATTCGTGGTCTATATGATAATATTCAAGACCTTACAGTTGCATCCAGACAGCTTGATATTCTTTTGTTTTCAGAAACTTTGATATCTAATATGTGGCGCTCATCTGAGCTCCTTATAATTGGTTTTAAGATGAAAATAATGTTGAAACGTGATGCCATCCCTAGGGCCAGGGGGAATGGTGGAGTTATTAGGACCGAGTACCATGCTTCTCATAAGTCCTGCTATAAATGTGGATGTCATGAGATTCAGGTATTAAAAGTTTGTGGCAGGCATAATAACTTTTATTTGTGTTCGATCTACCCGAATCTGGACATGGCTGATTCTATCTTCGATTGTCTTCTTACCATTATGGCTAAGATACAAAAAGATGATAAAAAAGCTTCTTTTGCCTTTTTTGGTGATTTTAATTCTCACCATAGGGAGTGGTTTAAGTTATAACTCTCCTACCTATTGCCATAGCTTAAGAGCTTTAGACCTTGCCCCTGAATGAGGCTGTGAGCAAATCATAAGTGAAGCTTGTCATAGGTCTGGCAATTGCTTGAACCTCGTATACATTAACTCCCCTGGCGTTATAACTTGTAAGGCTGGTTCTCCATTCGGGACATCTGATCATGAATAGATTTCATTAGTAGTAATGAATGAGCAGCCTGTCCCTAATGTATCATACTCTTGTAAAATTTATATGAAATCCTTCGAACAGACATGAATGGGATTTTGCATGATCTTTTGTGATTGAATTGGTCACAATCATA
The DNA here is from genome assembly GCF_036898095.1 of Palaemon carinicauda. NCBI lineage: Eukaryota > Metazoa > Arthropoda > Malacostraca > Decapoda > Palaemonidae > Palaemon > Palaemon carinicauda. The sequence goes on along the minus strand of NC_090748.1, from coordinate 23,138,328 downwards.
TAGTAGTATTGATCCTGTTGTTCTTTTTGAATGAGAATCTAGTCAACATGATTGATAGGCGTATCCCTTCTCGTGTGCTAAGGTACCGAGTAAAGGAAAAACCATGGTTTAATGATAATTGTAGACATGCTCATTTGGAGGACCAGTAGTCCTATCAACTTTGGAAGGGTAACATATCAGATTTGACCTGGAATAAATATACTCAGCTTAGAGCTTTTGCTCAGAGAGTTCATGTCTCAACTGGAAAGGAATACAATTCAACCATAAATGAAACCCTTTCTGGTACCACTCAGAACATAAATGGTGGTCTACCCTTAAAATTGCACTCTTTGGTGTAGATGCATAAGTTCCTCCTTTACTTAAACCAGGTGGCTCAGTCATTCATTGTCCAAAGGAAAAGGCAACCCTTTTGGCTGATGATCTTGACAGTAAACAGCTTAATGAAAAACTTAAACTTCCTCATTCCTGTTTTCCTGAGGCTAGATTAACTAGTTTAGCTTTTCGATTTCGTGAAATTAAAGATCTGTTGATGGACCTTGATGCTTATGGAAGTGTAGACTCAAATGGTATTTTCCCTTTGTTTGTTATAAAGACTGCAGATTTCTTAGTTCCAAAGTTATCTGCTAATTTGCGAAAGTTAGCAAGCAGCGAACCTTTTAGCACTTGTTGGAAAACTGGTAATGTTACTCTTCTATGTAAATGTTTTTGTGGTAGCTCAAGTCAAACTGATTACCGCCCAATTTCCATAACTCCAAAATAATCTAAAGTTTTTGAGCGTCTTCTGGCAAAACGTTTAATTAGGTTTGCTTAAGGTAATCATCTATTCCGTAGTTTACAATTTGGTTTTCGTAAAGGCCTTGGAGCATGTGAAGCCCTTCTTAAAATCTCTAAATGCTGTAGAGAAATCCCTTGTTTGTGGTCAGGAAATTCATATGATTGGTGTTGATTTTTGTGCTGGCTTTGACCGTGTTAATCATGAGGCCCTTGTTTTCAAACTCAAACAGTTTAGAGAGGGTGGGTTGTTTTTG
>NC_090748.1:23120888-23125888 GCF_036898095.1 Palaemon carinicauda | reverse complement strand
TGCAAAATCAAAGCCCATCTTAAAATTCTCTTATTGTTGTGCTTACATTTATTAATAAAGGTTAATGGGTTATTATCAGTATATATGTTTATTTCAAAATTACTGTTGAACAAGTATATCTCAAAGTGCATTACACTCAAAATTAAACTTAAAGCTTCTTTTTCAACAATACTGTAATTTAACTGGTGTCTTTTATATTTCTTTGAAAAGTAAGATACAGTGTGTAAAATACCATTATGTTCCTGTAATAATACACTGCCAGCTCCAACTTCACTGGAGTCTACCTGTAACTTGAAAGGTAGATTAAAGTCTGAGGATTTCAGCACTGGCTTAGACATAAACATGAGCTTAAGTTTATTAAAAGCTTCGTCACATTGCTTTGACCAAAACAAACTTCACATCCTTTTTCAGCAACCCTGTTAATGGGGAGGCTACATCTGAAAAGTTCTTACAAAATTTTTTGTAATACCCCACTGTCCCCAAAACTTTCATCACTCCACGTTTAGATGTAGGGAGGGTCAAATTCTTTATGACCTCAATAAGACAATCAACAGGTTTCACTTGGCCACTTCCTATTTCATGTCCTAAATATTGAACAGTAGTTTTTCCAAATTCACATTTGGCAAGGTTTATTGTAACATTGAATTCTAATAACCTCTTAAAAACATTATATTTTCTATGTGATCTTCCCAGGTTTCTCCAACTATGATAATGTCATCCAAATAAACAAATACACCTTCGAGATCCTTTAAGATATAATTCCTCTGACGTTGGAATGTCAGAGGTGCGTTACATAAACCAAATGGCATTACCTTATAATTATAAAGTCCATGGGCTGTAACAAATGCAGCAATATTCCTGCTGTTTTTGTCTAACTCAATTTGACAGTATCCTTCAATAAATCAATTTTACTTAAAAAAGGAAACTTTGCCACATTATCAATTATATCTTCTACTCTGGGCATAGGATAGGAATCTTTTATAGTTACATTATTTACCTTTCGATAGTCTGTACACATTCTTACACTTCCGTCAGGTTTGTCGACTAGAATACATAGGCTAGCCCTTTCACTATGGCTTTCTTCTGCTAGTCCGTGTTTCAGCAAATAAGCAACTTCGGTCTTAACTGTTGTTGTTGCCTCAGTGACATTCTGTATGGACGCTGACTTATTGGAGTCACATCTCTCAACCTGATTTTATGCTGTACTCCTTTTATCCTTTTTGGATGGTCTGAAAAGAGATCTGAAAAGTTTTGAATTAGCACTTTAGATCATGCTGCTGTTCATCAGATAAATGAATACATAATTTTCTAAATTTTTCATCATCACTCAAATACTCAGTATTTTTTATCCTAACTGCAAATTCTCCTTCAACGTCTTTTTCCTCATCCTCTTTTGCAATTGACAACACTCCACTGGATTCATTATACATTTTTAACTTGTTAATATGGAAAGTTTTAACTTTCGTTCGTCCTGTAGGGAATTGAATTCTATAATGAACATTACTTACATTTTCCTTCACCGTGCAAGGTCCTATATCCTTCTGGTTAAAAACCTTACCAGCTGTAGGGAGATACACTAGAACCTTATCGCCTATGTCGAGGTCACGTTTTGCAGCCTTTTTGACGTAGTTTATTTTCATCTCTTCTTGTACTACTTTGAGATTCTCATGTGCTACTTTCCATATTTTCTTTATTTTTTCCTCCATTTCTTGTAACGTGATAGAATCCTTCTCATCGGAAATCAACTGATTCTTTATCACCTTCATGGGTGACCTTACCTGATGGACATATACTAACTGAAAAGGAGAATAACCCAATGATGAATGTACGCTATCACGAACGGCAAACAGCAACATTGGTATGTTGACATCCCATTCCTTTTCATTTTCACAACAGTACGTGCGGTGCATGGTTTTGAAGTTTCAAGGAAATCGTTCGACCACTCCTCGGCTCTGTGGGTGATAAGGAGATGATAAGCAATGCTTAATATTCTGACAGGCTAAAAATAAGATAAAGTTTTTAGACGTAAAGTTGGTTCCTTGGTCGGTTTAAACTTCTTTTGGCAAACCTACCAGCGAGAAGAACTTGTTAAGCGCTTCAATTATCTTATCAGCAGTCACAGTTCTTAAAGGAATAGCCTCTGTAAATCTGGTAGCACTACACATAATTGTCAGCAAATACTCGTTACCTTTGCTATACCTAGGAAGAGGTCCCAGACAATCCAAAAACCAGTCTTTCAAAAGGTTCGCCTGGAACTTCAATGGGTTGCAATGGCATCACTTTAGGGTCATGTTGAGCTTTACCTACTTTTTGACATAGATCACAATTTGTACAATATTCACTACAATCTTTGTGCATCTTAGGCCAATAAAAATACCTCAATAATTTTTCATAAGTTTTTTTATACCTAAATGACCAGAATAACTACAGTCATGAGCGATACGTAGAACAAAATTCTTATAACTACTTGGAATAACCACTTGTTCTACAACATCATTAACATTTCTACTCTTGAATTTCCTCATTAACATTCCATCCTTAAAAAAGTAACACTTTCCTTCTTTCTCGATATCATTTATATCAACAAAGGCAATATTTCTTATTACCTTCAAATTTTCATCTTCAATTTGAAATTTAACAAATTCTTCTTTATTAACTTTCAGCATTCGCAAAGGAGTACTGACTTTACTTACTTGTAGTGTTTCTGAACTGTCTTTAAACCAGTTTTGTAAATCCAAACCGTCGTCATCCTTTACCTTTCCTTCGGCACTCTTACTTCTTGTAGTAACTGCACGAGCAGGAAATATGTTTGGAAATGTACATTCAACATCTGTAATAGATGAAGAATTAAAGGGTTTTTCTCTCAAAATTGGATTACTCCTACCAAAAACTTTGTCTCCACATACATCCTTTCCAAGAACTAACTCTAGTCCCGACACTGGGATTTCTCTCACCAAAGCAATTTCAACATATCCCGAAATTAACGGAGTTTCCAACCTTACTTATACTAATGGAGCTGAAAATTCAGGTCCAAACCCACGCAAAAGTACATACTCTCCAGTATCCTTCCACTAGTCATACATATTTCTTATCATTACAGACTGTACCACTCCAGTATCTCTTAACTACTTTACTTTCTTTTTTTCAACACATGGGAGGTGTAACCAACCATCTCTCATAAAAGGGTCATACAATTCAGTACCCTTGGATGGGGTAATCTCTTCAGGTAGTCCCATTCCATTTTCTTTTACATTAGTCTCAATATAACCAACATGATTAACATTTTGAACATCATCGTTGCCTATTTTGTAACTAATATTCTCATCAACATTACATATATTATTATCAATGCTATCGTTACAATAACTCTTACCTGGCCTAAAGGGAGAAGCAAACAAACAAGGACTTCTGTCACCACATGCTTGCGGTTGATTTAACAATGCAATGGTATTTTCAGGTTTATGATCATCCTTATTAAAATGTACAGGTTTATCTTTAACTTTATTTACCACTTGAATTGGACGGTTTTCTGTGCGATGAGGACAACTCCTACTGATCTGTCCTGGTTTGCCACAACTGAAACATGCAAAATCTCAAAATTTTCGCCTACATTTTGATAACGAGGTGTAAACTGATCATTTCCACTGAATCCTGATTTTCCAGCATTAACAGTAGGACCAGAACTATATTGACTTGCCCCTCTAATACCTCTATTATAGACTCCAGCAGATGATACCTGTGAACTCGTATCTTACATTGTGCCTTGTAATTTTGACCCCCTTCCCAAACTTTGCTCCTTCCAATTTTAGGAGTGACGTCAGCATAATATAGCTTATGGGTCAATACATAATTATCAGAAAATCTAGTGGCTTCATCCACATTATCTACATCACGTTCATCCAAATATGTTTTAATAAGTGGATTAATACCATCCTTGAACTGCTCAAGCCAGATAAGTTCCTGAAATTTACCAAAATCACCATTAACTTCTCGGGCATTCATCCACCTATCATACCACAGGTGTTGTTCCCGTGCATACTCCATAGGAGTGTGACTGTCTCGTTTTATCCAGCTTCTGAACTTCTCTCTATACCTCTTTGGCACCCATTCATAAGCTTTCAAAACCTCAGATTTAACTCTCTCATAATCCTTAGAATCATCCAAAGATAAGGCAGCAAATATTTCCCTAGCCTTTCCTCGAAAAGAGGTTTGAACAAACGTGCTCCATGACATTCTTGGCCATTCACGCTGTTCTGCTACTTTCTCAAATTATGAAAAAAAAAATCTACTTCCTTCTCAACAGAAATGAGTACACTTTTCACTACGTTGTCTACTTGAAAAGACTTTGGTACTACTTTGAACTTTCCTTCTACTCAAATTTTCTATATATCTACTTCTAACTTCTTCAGTTCAACAGCTTTCTCATTCTCTAATCTAACTATTTGCAAATGAATATGCATCTGCTCAACACTCATCCCTTCATAAACAAGTTTTGACTTTTTGGGTTTAACCTTGCGTGACTTGGTTTTTTTCAAGTACGAGTTTGGCACCTTCCTCTTCACTTGCACTGCCCTCTGTATTATTTTCACTAGCACTTTGCTGGCAATCAGCTTCTTCCTCTTCCCAATTCATTAGTAACAACCCTTCCTTATCAGACAAAATGCCTCACTTACTTTATTTGAGATTTCTTGCTTCCTTGCAGATTCTGATACTTCTACATTATAGTACCTAGCTAGAACAATTCAGTCTATTTTAGTTATACCTTTTAACTTTTCACCACTAGGACTACGTATGAAATCTTTCAAATCAAACATTTTTAATAACCTGCTCAAAATAACACAGCAAGACAAATATAGCACTAACACTATCACAACTCTCCCCTCTCTCTAAAGTATATGGAAGTACTGCAAAGCAATTAACAGTAGGGATACGTGAATTTACGGTTGACGGAATGAGCTGACACCGAGGATAAGTTAATAGGGATACGTTCGGGTTTCGTT
>NC_090748.1:23108388-23113388 GCF_036898095.1 Palaemon carinicauda | reverse complement strand
TATCACTACTGAAGAAAATGTAATGAGAAAGTAATATTCAAGAATTTATATATAGATATATTTTATTACACCATAAAAGATAAGATGGTAAAGAGGAAGTATATTACCAAAATGTTTGAAGATGAAGACGTATTTACTAATAATTAATTATTTCTTTAAAGTTTATGAACAATTTCTGTAACTTTTTGATAGATATAATCAGGATGTCAAAATTTCATATTCATAAAATGGCTGAATATGAATACAGTTAATGATTTAAAATACAAATGCACATTATTTCTGAAAAAAAAATAAACTTGTAAAATATGGTCCGTTAAATAAGATAATAATAAATAATAAAAACATATATGAGGATACACGTAAATGCATATCATGTTTTCAAAGCTAAATTATGTCTTTCCGTATCTGATACACCCGGAAGGCAAAGTGAAAAATAGTATTTGATCAAGAATCTACAAAAAAAAAAAAAAAAAAAAAGTGGGGGGGGGGGGACACGAATGACCATGGACATGATATTAGTTTAGGAACTTACAATAACCACCACATTTGTTATTGGGTTTAAAAATGTCACTCGTTTCATTTGTGGTAGTACAGTATATTGAACAATCCTGTCTTGTAATCTGCTGGATGGGGGTTCGAGACCTACTGAAGCTCGATAGTTTGAAGTAGTGTCTGTAACCTCCCCATCCTTCTGAGCAGGGGATGTGGATTTTTGGGATCCATTGGGTATATATTCCGAGTCATCAACCGCTATTGACTGGCTCTCTCTGGTCCTTGATAAAGGCTTGGGCGCTGATCATATGTGTATCTGGTCAGTTTACAGGACATCGTCCTGTTCCTTGCTCTGCCATTCTTAAACGATCTTTGAACAAGTGTGTCTTGTCATTGAACACAAACTTGTCATATAAGCATCAGCGACAAAGAATGAATTTGGAAATAAGTGCAATTTAAGAAAGGTCTTCAATTAGTATAAAAACATTTACTGTAGTGTACAAAAATCAATATATATTTTCCCAGAAACATCATACCAGCTTGAACACCTTTAAATCTCTCTCTCTCTCTCTCTCTCTCTCTCTCTCTCTCTCTCACACACACACACACACACAAATACGCACATATACACACACATCACAAACAAACACACACATACACACATATGAAAGAGAACCTTGTATAGAAGATTTCTTAAAATCCCTTTGTTTAGCTTTGTTGCATCCTGACTAATGATCAAGAGGGAGGAAGATTTATCAGATACTCGATCAGACATTGTTCTTACATATACAAAGAACAACCTTTTTAAAGAACAGAATTAGCTTCTTTTGCTGGCGATGTATTGTAATAACAGCTTTCAACTTTGTTATATTTCTATTCCTTATCATTAAATATAAATCAATAATTTCTCCATTAGCCTTTTCGGATGTTAGATAGAGAAAGAGTTGGTCAGATACATTTCCAAATTTCCTTTTCTCTGCGCATACATGTCCCATGAATGACACGTGTTTCAAACAAGCTGGTACACTGTAACAGTCTGGCTTTTGTATCTCAACAATCACTCTTCCTTGCACTTCTAATAGATCAATCTGTGTAAGCATGCTAGCCTATGTTTGATTAATGTGAATATAAACTCAATAAATGGCAAATTGTCTAATAAAGTCTAGTTGCATTTACCTCACCTCTCAAATATTCCCTAACCGGTGCTTCGCTCACCCTTATATTTTAAATCTCTACTTATCAGTGCTTTGTCAAGACATGAGTCATAACACTAAAAGAAAATTAAATTTTCCTTTCTACCATTCGTTTTAGGCTATTCGTTACCAAGGAGTTTATATATACCGTAGATAATATCTCACTTATCATATAGTATTGTAGAGGGAGAGGGTTGGCGATGCCTAAATGTTTTTTTTTTTTTTTTTTTTTTTTTTTTTTTTTTTTTTTTTTTTTTAATAAGAAACACCCTTGGATGCGATTTTATGACATCTGAGATTAGATTGTAGCAACAAAATCATATCTTTTGGATTATTTTTATGTGAACAATTACAATTTGTACACAATGAATGTAATTAAATACCGGTAGCCTCCTTGATAAATTTACCAAAAAAAAACAGGCTAACGATATTAATTCTAGGCTATAAACTCATTCTAATTACCAATCAAGTTAGTACTTCAATTTTTATAAGCTTAATATGATGTTACTTGGTGCTTATTGTATATATCATTTGGTTTTCTGCTGGAGTTTTATCTTTAAATAATTAACGGCTTTCATATTTTTACTTTCGTCTAATTTCTGGTTACTTTCGCCAATTTCGTTGCGGCATATGTTATGTTTTTATTGGATTATTCTGTCTGTGTGTTTTTGATACTCGTAACTCAAAAACTATTTGAGCGAATATCATGAAATTTTATTGGATGATTGGCCATGATCCAAGGACAATTTTATTGGATTATGGGAGTGATTGGGTCAAAATGTCAAGGTTAAGGTCACAAAAAGGTAAAAAAGTATTTTTGCTTTATCGGGATAAATTTTTATCAGATTTGCCTGGAATTAATGACAAAATGTGAATAATTCAATTGGATAAATTGTGATATACAACGTGATATATAAGTGCTATTAACCTTGTTTGAGTATCTATTTGTTTTTATGCCTCCCTGTGTGTGTCATTCTCATAACTCAAGAACTCTTTAACCTAATCTCATGATATTTGGTGGGATAACTGGCCATGATCCAAGGGCCTTTTGATTAGATTTTGGAAGCAAGTGGGTCAAGAATCAATGTCAAAGTAACGAAAAAGTAAAAAAAATATATTTTTGCTATATCGTGGTCAATTTTTATCCGATTTACATGAAAAAGGACTAAGATGGGGATAATTTAATTGCCTATCTTAAAATATACATGATATAGGCAAATGTTTGCGCTCTATATTTTGTTTTAAACGATGGTGGTAAGGTATGAAGATTCAAATCTCACGAACAGAAAAGTACTCTACAGACTTGACAATACAGCTTTCGTCATAAAAATCCAAAGTTTAAAAAAAAATGAGCTTGTATCAGAAAAATTATCTATCTATCTATCTTTACATACACACACACACACACACACACACACATATATATATATATATATATATATATATATATATATGTGTGTGTACATATATATGTATATATATATATATATATATATATATATATATATATATATATATATATACACACACACACACATATATATATATATATATATATATATATATATATGTATATATATATATATATATATATATATATATATATAAATATATATATATATATATATATATATATATATATATATAAATATATATATATAGTATATATATATATATATATATATATATATATATATATATACATATATATATATATATATATATATATAAATATATGTATAGTAATATATATATATATATATACTATACATATATATGTATATATATATATATATATATATATATATATATATATATATACATGCATATATAATTATATATACATTCTGTATATATATATATATATATATATATATATATATATATATATATATATATATATATATATACTGTACATACATATATAATTATATATACATACTGTATATATATATATATATATATATATATATATATATATATATATATATATATATATATATATATATATATATATGGGCTCTAGCCATGTTGTCCTAATGGAAGTTCCTCATTAGCCGCTTCTACTTGGGATATATCGAAGAAATTTTTTTTATAGGTATCAACAAAATTTTGACCTCTGGATCAAATATGCTGAGATATATCGTGAATAAATCAGGGGCGTGTTAATAACAAGCCATGGCCATCCTTCCCCGAGTAGAGTTAACCTTGTTTTGAAGGATAAGGGTAGAGGAAAGGACATACGCATCTGAGCCGTTATAACTCCCGATCTCAATGTGCTACAACTAACACGTTTCCTGTCGATCTTTACCGTTCGTTAGTTTTCTTAGCTTTTCGAGTGTTTTTGATCATGGATGCTTCAACTTCTTTCCCATTGACTAAGTTGAGTATCCACCAATTCGTGTGTTGGAGAATTCTGCGTCTCCACCCGGTTTTCTTTTTATGTTTCCTGCTTTTTTGTTCCGGTGCTGGTAGGATGTTCGGCGCCATTTATCATGGTGTTAAACTCTCAGAAATTATTATTGTTTAGTCATTTACTTTTGGAATATGTTATCTTATTATTCTAATTTGTGGTGTGTATATCGTATTCCCCCATCATTCCTTGGTGTTTCTTTTGTGTTTTTTTTTAGCATTGGCTTAAGCTAGCACACCCCCTAGCTGGTGGCCGTACCTGGTAAATTTTCAGTAGTGCACCTCTGCCTTCTTTCACCAAACTTTACGAGTTGGGTGTGGCCGTCAATCCTCCTACGCTGTTGATTCATTATGTCGGGGAGCTGTGGTCTGGGAGGTTCTTTTCGGAGTTGGATTGTGTTCTCAGTTACCCTATGGTGACTGACTTTCACTTTCCACTTAGCCTATATGTTTGGCGTAGCGGTAGAGGTCTCGTGATCCTGTTCCTTGTGTCTACTTATGTTTACCCATTAGAATACCTTACCCCAGTTCTAATGCTGTCTAGTAGACTTCCTTGTGTCGCCTTAACCATCATTATGCTTTTCTCTTAGTCTTTGGTAGGCTATGTCTGGTTGCGAGGACTTGTCCTCTGTGCCCTATCACGGCAACCCGTATGGAACACTAATGTTGTTCCTTGTTGCTGTTGGGCCTTCCATCTATGCCGCCTCACCATTTTCTGACTCTCCCATCACCACCCCTCCTTCCTCTTTCCTTTTTCCTGTTAGTGTGCCTACTTGTAGGCTGTCTTTCCTGGCCTGGGTAGATGAGATTTTCTCCTCCCAAGTTGAAATCTCTTTGCCGCCTTTGAATCCACCATTGGGAGTTTCTCTGTCCCTTTCCCTTACTATTTATGTCATAAACTGA
>NC_090748.1:23095888-23098388 GCF_036898095.1 Palaemon carinicauda | reverse complement strand
CCTTCTCATAGGTCCTGCTATTAATGTGGATGTCATGATATTCAGGTAATATAAGTGTGGCAGGCATAACAACCTTTATTTGTGTTCAATGTACCGGAATCCAGGCATGGATGATTCTATCTTCGATTGTCTTCTTACCATTATGGCTAAGATGATAGATAGACTTCTTTTGTCTTTGTTGGTGATTTTAATGCTCGCCATAGGGAGTGGTTAAGTTTTATCTCTTCTACCGATAGCCATGGCTTATGAGCTTTAGACTTTGCCTCTGAATCAGGCTGTGAGGAAATCATGAATGAAGCTACTTAGAGGTCTAGAAATTGCTTGAACCTCGTATACACTGACTCCCCTGGCATTATGACTAGTAAGGTTGGTTCTCCAATCGGGACATCTGATCATGCCTTGATTTCAATAGTAGTGATTACTGAGCAGCCTGTCCCTGATGTATCATACTTTTGTAAAATTTATATGAAATCCCAAGCAGACTGGAATGGGATTTTGTATGACCATTTGTACTTGAATTTATCACATTTATATAGTAGTGTAGATCCTGTTGTCCTCTTTGAATGAGAATCTAGTGAACGTAATTGATAGACATATCCCTTCTCGTGCTAAGGTACCGAGTGAAGGACATATCGTGGCTCAATGATGATTGTAGAAGTGCTTATTTGGAGAAGGAGGCCTATCATCTTTGGAAGGGTAACAGATCAGATTTGACCTGGAACAACTATACTTAGCATCGAGCTTTTGCTCAGAGAGTTTATGCGTCAACTGAAATGGAGTACAATTTGACCATAAAAGAACCCCTTTCGGTTACAACTCAAGAACATAAATGGTGGTCTACCCTTAAATCTGCACTCTTTGGCGTAGATGCAACAGTTCCTCCTTTACTTAAACCAGATGGCTCAGTCACTCACTCTCCAAAGGAAAAGGCAACCCTTTTGGCTGATATTTTTGACAGTAAACAGAGAAATGAAAAACTTGAACTTCCTCATTCCTGTTTTTCTGAGGCTAAACTAACTATTTTAGCTTTTCGATCTCGTGAGATTAAAGCTCTGTTTATGGACCTTGATGGCTAAGGGGGTGTAGACCCAAATGGTATTTTCCCTTTGTTTTTTATAAAGACGGCAGATATCTTAGCTCCAAAGTTATATGTTATTTTGCGCAAGTTAGAAAGAATGGAGCTTCTATCACTTGCTGGAGAATTGGTAATGTTACTCCTCTATGTAAATGTGTTTGTGGTAGCTCAAGACCCCCGGATTACTACCCAATTACCATAACTCCCATATTATCTAAAGTTTTTGAATGTCTTCTGGCAAAACGTCCTAATAGGTTTGCTGAAGGTAATCATCTATTCCCTAGTTTGCAATTTAGTTTTCGTAAAGAACTTGGAGCATGTGATGCCCTTCTAACAATCTCCAATGCTGTACAGAAATCCCTTGATTGTGGTCATAAAGTTCGTATGATTGGTCTTGATTTTAGTGCTGCCTTTGACCGTGTTAATCATGAGGCCCTTGTTTTCAATCTCAAAGAGTTAGTAGTAGGTGGGTCGTTTCTTAGCATTATTTATTATTGATTTTTTTTTGGTAATAGATCTTATAGAGTTGTTGATGGGCACCGTAGTGAGTATAGGAATTTGATATCCGGTGTTCCATAAGGTATGGTTCTTGGCCTATTACTTTTCATATCAAATACACATGACATGTGGTTTGGCCTAGAAAACAAGCTTGTTGCATATGCAGATGATACTACTCTCTTTACATCAATTCCATCCCCTGAATGTAGATCTGGGGTTGGTGAATCCCTTAAGAGAGATTTAGCTAAAATTAGTGCTTGGGGCAAATTATGGGGTATGAAGTTGAATCCTAACAAAACTCAAAGTATGATTGTAAGTAGGTCAAGGACGGTGGTCCCTCAACATCTGGATCTCAGTATTGATAATGTTTCTTTAAATTTGTATGACTCTTTTAATATTTTAGATTTGATTCTCGACAGAAAATTTGATTTTGAGAAACACATTAGGTCTGTGTCTTCTTCAATTGCACAAAAAATTATTGGCTTATTGAGAAAGTCTTACAAGATTTTCGGTGATCAATCTATTCTGGAAAAGTGTTTTAATTCTTTCATTCTACCTTGTTTTGAGTATTGTTCTCCTGTCCTGCTGATTCTCATCTCAATTTGTTGGACAGAAACCTACGGTCTATTAAAATTTTTTATTCTTGATCTAGATATTAATCTTTGACACCGTCGTTCAATTAGTGCATTATGCATGTTGCATAAGATTTTTCATAACTCTGACCATCCTTTATATTCAGATCTCCCGCGACAATTCTAACCAGTTCGTAATATTAGGCAGGCAGTTAATTCTAATAGCCAGGCATTCTCCATCATGAGGCTCAATACTACACAGTATTCTAGAAGTTTTATTCCAGCTGTTACCCAGTTGTGGAATGATCCTCCTAATCAGGTAGTTGAGTCAGTAGAACTTCAAAAGTTCAAAGTT
>NC_090748.1:23085888-23090888 GCF_036898095.1 Palaemon carinicauda | reverse complement strand
GCTGGCGATTGTCGGAGGAGGTAACAAACGAAAAAAATTTGGCAAGTACAACCAATAGGTCTCCAATACCCTTTCAGCTGCCAAGACACCTGGGGCATCTTTAGAAGTAGTCCTTAGGACTAGTACGATACAGGGAAGCTGAGTGAACCAGTTTAAGTTCTGGCAGCGGGACATCAAAGCTGCTTTGAGGGTGCGATGAAAATGTTCAACCATTCCACGTTTTCAGCAGGGGTGTAAGCATTTGTCTGGTATAAGATGATTCCCAGGCCGTTGGCTAGCAATGTTCATAATTGGGAGGTGAAAGTGGTACCCTGTCAGGAGTATATGCTCAGGGATACCTAATCTCGCTATCCATCATGAGAATTATGCAGATGTACACGAGGCAGACCTTGCAGTGGAGCAGTCAATACCAATGAACAGTAATGATGTGCTTGTTATATGGTTAGTGGACCAACAACATCGACGTCAATATGGGCAAGGCACTGATAAGGTTGAGGAAACTTGCCCACTCCTGAATCCATGTGTCAACGTACTTTTGAGGTTTGGCATGAAGTACAGGTGCAGAATTAATTTTAAGTAACCTAAGTAATGCCATGACAAATGAACTTCGTCTTCAGTAGCTGTACAGTAGAACAGTGCAAGGGATGTGAAAGGCTATGAATGAGATCAAGCTGATATCGGTGCATGGTAGAAGCTATCCACGGTGTAGGACTACCAATACTGACATCACAGTAAGGAAACCGTTAGAATCGTTGAGAGGGACATCCTCCCAACGGAGGGATGTGCAGGATGTCTTAGATGTTTGGTACTCTGGATCTTTTTATTGGGCTTTTGCTTTGACGTTATAATCCAATCTCAGGTGAATTTCGGCCAATGTGTTTCTTAACAGGGCATCACCAACAGGATTGATTTATTCAGCCATAACAGAGAGATGCTGTCATTGAAGGACGGATAAGGTGTCGGATGGATGTGTGAAGGCATGCACCAGAGGCATGTGGTCAGCGTGAATTACAAAAGGCGTGTATTCAAAGAAGTGGCAAAATTGATGGACAGCCAAGTGCACAGCCAGCTATTTGTGGTCGAGGGTAGAGTAGCCGGATTCTGCCTTGCACAGATTTCTATTGAAGATAGCCAATGGGTGGGGCGAGCCATTGACCACCTGCTTGAGAATTGCCACAATAATGATGTCCCTTTCAACATTGGAGATGGGAGAGCTGCATGTGGCACGGGAATTCTTTTGATGCTTTGACAGTCAAGGGCATGGGGAATTTCTGAATGGCTACTACCTTCACAGGGAAGGGTTGGACTCTTTCAGAAGTGATACGGTGCCCTAAGAATGATACATGGTTGCTGCCAAAGGTATGCTGGTCATACCGGACTACATGGCTGTTCTGTTGTAGGCAGTCAAGTGCTTTACGGAGATGACGGAGGTTTTCCTCTTTGGAGGAAGAAAACACAAGTATGTCATCCACGTAACATACACTGAAGGGGAGGTCCCCTAAGATGCCGTTCTAGATATGTTGAATATTTGCCCAAGAATTACAAAGGCCAAAACAAGAGTGTTTGAAGGTGTATATACCGAAGGGGCTGGTGATGGCAATTTTGAGGATGTCTTCTGGGTTCAAGGGAACTTGATAATACCCCTTCAAAATGTCAAGCGTCGAAAAAACTTTCGTCTTGTGTAAGTAGGTCTCGTCAATGAAGTTTTGGATGCGGAAGTGATCTGGTTTTGTCTACATATTCAAGCACCTGTAATCACCACATGGATGTGAATGATCTATAAGGGGGACAGCCATGTGCTTGAGGCCTTTTGGCAAAGGCCCTTTTCGGTGAATGCTTGTTTAGTTGCTGCCAAACAGTCTGGTGCCAGACGTCTGAATCTGGGGCACACGTCGTCTTGATATGGTAGTATATACCACGTTTCGTGGAAACTGTGGGTATTTAACAAAGTTTTGGACGGAAAACTTCAAGGGATGATGTGAGGAAGTGGGAATAGACATCCATGGGTGCGCTGATGTGGAGTAAGGTCATAGGGTGCGGAATGGAGAGATATCAAGGAGTATGAATCCTCAATGACTAATTTTCAGTGAGCTACATCAACTAGTAGGTGGAAGTTTGATAAGAAATCTGCACTAAGGATTAGCAATGAGACGCGAAGAACGAGAAATATCCAAATATATATGACACTTCCAAACGATAATGTGCTGGTTTCATAAAAGTGGTTGGGTATCACAAATTGGTTGGCAGCGACCAGGCGGATGTCAGCAGACTTAGACATACTACTTCGTTTACTGGAGAGTTGCCTTGGCAGAAGATAATGGCAAGGACCTTAGTGTACCAAAAATCACACTGTCATACCTGAATCATGTAAAAAGAACAGATCAATGACAGGGGAGGCCACCGTCGTAAGGGATGGACCTTACATGTTTTTTGGCCACTATTAAACATTCAAGAATTTCTTCGCAGCAGCCTGAATTTTGAGTGGTAGTAGCATAATTGCGGGCGATGGGTGTCAGTGAGTAGTTACAAAGGTCATTGATTGGAGAGTAATTGAGGTGTGGTATATCGGTGTAGTGTGCGACCTTATTACCACTCCGGCACATCATGTTGTGGGCGTCAGATTCTTACCACATTCACGTCAGCTTCGGTCGATGTTGAGTGGTTGTCCACTTCGTAAGGAGCAGAGGCTTTGATGGAGTTCTGGAAGGTGGTGAAGTGGCTGTTCATAAGGGTGTTGACTTTGGTCATCAGTTCCTTCATTGGTAAAATATTGACACCGGGGATAGCAGCACGTATAGGTTTGGGTAGGCGACAAACCTAAGGGCATGAAGTAGATTTACTTCACGGAGCTGTCTGCTGTAGGTGGTGGGCAAGCGATACTGATCATTCTCCGAGGATGAGTGAGATCTTTTGGTTGTGGTTGTTGAGAGAGATGTAAAAAGTTTCGTCATGCGGGTGGCCAATAATGGGGAGCACTGCTCCAGGAGGTATGATTTGTGGGCGTCTTACGTTATTTGCGTTTCACCTTGCTTGCACATTCAGATATCTCCGGGAAAGTGTTCTCTGGGATGACCGCGAGAACGTAATCTGCTTTGTTGGTAGACTGAGGCATGCATTTAATACAAAACTTGATTTCAGCATGCTGGAACAAGGCGGACCCTTTTCTGTTGGCAAAGGACGGTAGTATCTGGGATGTGGCGTTGAGGGCAGAGTCAGTGTCGGAAGTGGAAACCTCAAACAGTAAGACACAGCATTAAGTTGGGAGGCGGGAAGGAGCCTGTCACTCCACTGGTCACCAATAGGAAGCGAGGCATTAGGAGGTGAATCAGAGATGAGCTTACTGCAAATAACTTTATTTGGATGAAGCATGATTATATATACAACCTGTTCCAGTCAATGGAGGCACAGAAATCCAAAGATAATGATGCAGGAAAATACAGGTATGAACAGGTTATCAGTGCAAGGTGAGAGCGATAACGACAATATACAAAAACAGAAATACCGTTATAATGCACAAGCATGTTTGAATCAAGTACAGTACACAGGTTTACACATATCCAAAATTCACCATACTTTTATATATATATATATATATATATATATATATATATATATATATATATATATATATATATACTGTATATATATATATATATATATATATATATATATATATATATATATATATATATATATATATATATATATATATATATATATATATATACTGTTTATATATATATATATATATATATATATATATATATATATATATATATATATATACATATATATATATATATATATATATATATATATATATATATATATATATATATATATATATATATATATACTGAAAGACGAAATTAAAGACACATATCCCAATCTTTTTATAAAGGTGAGGGATCCAACAATGTTGATATCAATTAGGAAACTTGTTGTTGATCCGATGCGTTTCTTCTCCATATATACTAGGTAAAAATCAGCATAATAAAAGTATTTTTTTTTTTGTTAAGGATGATACATTTGAATATTATATGATTATTATGTTATATGATTATATTCTACCTGATAAAAATATGCTTGAGTTCAGGTTTTCTTGCTCTACTATGCAAAATGTATCAGTAGTTTCATGTTGTAAGTTATTACACTCTTTTTATTTCTATTGCTTATATAACTTTTGGAATTATCTAGCGTTTAATATCTTTTATATAATTCCTCATAGGACTGAATGGAAGCTAATTCCTCTAATTTATGAATGAACGTTAATCAGTTCCTCAGCGACCTGACTCACCTGTTCTCCCCTTTTCCAATCATTCCCCACCCGACCACCACTCTCTCTCTCTCTCTCTCTCTCTCTCTCTCTCTCTCTCTCTCTCTCTCTCTCTCTCTCTCTCTCTCTCTCTCTCTCATTACAATTTTGGTCATCAATCTATTCATCTCTATACTGGAATCCAAATAAATTTCATACGAATGATGTAAAATTTAATGTTTAAATATTCTCTTACATGGTCAGTGCGAATCTGAAAGCCATGGATGACATGGTTCAGTGACGGCACTTCCATCCATTAGTGGCATCTAGAATATTCTCGTGCTTTCAGTTTCCTTACCTTTTATACAGCTTTCTATTTGCGTCATCAGGCTTGCCACATGTGTTATCCCTGTCTAAAATAGGTTATATTCCTCATCGAAAATTAACAGATCTATTAAACTTATTGTCTAGAGAGAGAGAGAGAGAGAGAGAGAGAGAGAGAGAGAGAGAGAGAGAGAGAGAGAGAGAGCGGGGGGGGAGAGAGAGAGAGAGAAATGCGTTTACAGTGAGAAACTCTCTTTTGAACAATATATTGAACCTGTAATAGAGAAAGAGAGGTGTCCAGTGACAGGAATAAACAATTTGTTAAAGCGTTCAGGTAATTAATGGCTTGGATCCGGAATGACTACCAAGGAAGAGCTGAATTTGGTAGACTTAATTAACCATGTAAACAAGCCGGCAAATC
>NC_090748.1:23070888-23078388 GCF_036898095.1 Palaemon carinicauda | reverse complement strand
CTTATGTGGATTGAGCAACGAGGGGAGACTTTCTTCAACGTAAGGAGTACTGCCATAGCTTCCAAAAAGTTTATGTGAAATGTCTTGAATAGATTGGACCAAGTCTCTTGGGCCTTCTTCCGATGAGAATGACCTCGCCACCCCTCCTTCGAGGCATCTGTGTGAATAGTCAACGAGGGGGGAAGTGGCTGAAGAAGTACCGACTTCTTTAGTTGCCTGACTTGGGACCAAGGCCTGAGAAGCGTACGTAGACGAAGCGGAACTGGTCTTATCAGATCTCTTCGCGCATTTGATGCATAACTTCTCCAAACTCAGGTTGCATCCTTTAGCTGTGCTCTTAGCACCGGGTCTGTTACTGAAGCAAACTGGAGAGAACCCAGCACTCTCTCCTGTTCGCGTCTTGATATCCTTTCGGAATCCAGAAGTCTCTTGACAGAATCAACTATCTCCTTCCTCTTCTTCGCCGGGATGGAGAGTTGGTGTGACACTAGGTCCCAGTGGAATCCCAACCACTGGAACTTTTGAGATGGAGAAAGTCGAGACTTTTTTCTGATGATCTTGAAGCCTAGATACTCTAGGAACTGGATCACCTGTAGGGAAGCTTGCAAACATTCTGTCTTGGATGCTGCCCACACCAGCCAGTCGTCCAGGTAGGCTACCACCTGGATTCCCTTTAGGCGTAATTGTTTGAGAGCTACGCTCGCAAGCTTCGTGAAGATCCTTGGGGCTATGTTTAGCCCGAATGGCATGGCTCTGAAGGCGTAGAGTCTTCGATGTAGCTTGAACCCTAGGTAGGGGGAGAGTTGACGATTGATTGGAACGTGCCAATAAGCGTCTGACAAATCTATGGAGACGGTAAATGCCCTCTTGGGCAGTAAGGTCCTTATGTGTTGCAGTGTTAGCATCTTGAACTTGCAGTTCACTATGAATATGTTGAGTGGCGACAAGTCAAGAATGACTGAGTTTTTCTGAGTCCTTCTTGGGAACACAAAAGAGCTTCCCTTGGAATTTGATGGACTTTACCCTTCGGATTACTCTTTTCTCCAACAGTTCTTGAAAATACTCCTCCAGAACGGGGGTGGAGTGTTGGAAAAATCGAGGGCACGGGGGTGGAGTGCTGTACCAGCTCCAACCTAGTCCATTCTTGAGTAGGCTGTGGGCCCAGGGATCGAAGGTCCACCAATCCCGAAAATTCTGAAGTCTCCCTCCTACTGGTATAATCTCACTTTGACTGCTGTTGCCCTGAGGCCTTGCCTACTTGACCGCAACCACCCCTGAATCCCCTCCCCCTTGAGGGGCGTCTAGACGAACCTCTGGCTGCTCCTCTAGGCTTCGCTCGAAAGGTAGTTGACTGCCCTTCGAACGCTGGGTTAAATGCCGGAGACTGCGTCCACACGGCTTGGGGTACCCACTGGTACGTGGTCGGGGTTTGTGCCACCATCCTGGGCACTGCAGGCATAGGAAGTTGCTGTTGCTGCTGCTGTCTGAATGGCTTGGCTAGCCGAGAGGGTAGCCTAGTCTTCTTAGTCTTCCTCTTTGGTTGGGGACCCTCATCCGGGGAAGTCTTTCTCTTGAGAGATAGGCCCCACTTTTGGAGAAGGTTTCTATTCTCCGTAGCAGCTTATCTACAACCTCCTTGACCGCTTCACTAGGGAAGAGGTCTTTGCCCGAAATATTGGAGGAGATTAGCTTCCTTGGCTCGTGCCTCACGAACTCCCTGCAAGCCCTCCTAGCTTTGACGAAGCTATAAAGGTCCTTCGTCACTGTGACTAGGTGTGTCTTAGCCACTACCATGAACATTTCATGGACCTTGGGGTTACTTGCCATTGTCTCTAGAGTCGTTTGATGAGACATTGAGGCAGCAAGTCTTTCTTTTGTCTCAAGCTCCCTTCGCAAAAAAAAGTCAGACAGCTTGGGGAGGTTCTCACCGAACTGACGTCCGGCAATATCACCCTCCAACTTCCCGACTGAGAAGGTAAGATGGACGTCCTTCCAGTCCTTGTGGTCCATGGGTAGGGCCAAAGACAGAGGTTTACACTCCTCCAAGGAGGGGCATGGCTTACCTGCCTCGACTGCTTTCAGCACAGCCATAAACCCTTTCTGCATAAAGGGGAAGGCTCTAGAAGGAGAGGACACAAAGGAAGGGTGCTTCTTACTCAAAGCAGGTACCTTTGAGTTTGTGAAGCCCCTCTCTTTCATCGAGCTTGACAGTAAAGCTTCAACCTTAGCGTGGTCCAAAACTATGACCTCCTTCGGCTCCGTTTCTTCCTTTGAGGCTGGTTCCTTCCTTGAACGGACATAACAGTCCGGATACGACTCCTTGCTGGGCCAGAATTCCACCTCCTCAAGGGGGACTGAGCCCAACTTCTCCGAAATGACAATTTTTCCCGTCGTCATAGGCATGTGCTCAGCATACTTCCAAGGGTTGGCATCTGAGCATAAGAGAAGGTCTTTCACGCTGAGCTTCTTCTGGGGCCCACGTGATGCTGCAAGTCTCCGCATCTCCAGCTTCATTGCAGCAGCCTTCTCATTATTTTCCCTCTGCATCTGTTGGATCATTCCAACGATGGAGGAAAGGATCTTTCCCAGCTCATCTGGGAGAGAGGACGATGTTGAGGGAATAGGTTCAGGGGCCTGAACCGGAGTAGCCGACACCTTGTCGACCTCTTCCTCTTCATTTTCTGGAGCCTGCTCTTCGTACTGGTCTTCTGCCAGAAGGTCATCTTCCAGACGCTCAGACACCTCCAACATCCTATCGTCCAATTGGATGTCCTGCAGGGCGTCCGCGACTTCAGCATCCACGGGGATCTGAACAACTGGTATCTCCACTTAAGGCTGGGGAATCACTGCCTCAGCTGACGCCTTGGGGAAAAAGTAAGCCCTCATCTTCTCACTTGGAAGATAGGGCCCAGAAGGGTTCTTCTGAAAACCCCTTACCCAGGTACGAAGCTTCTCCCTTGCTGCGTCCCTTGACTCCGCCGTCTTAGGGGAATCAAAAGCCTCAGTAATCAGGTTTGTGCACACGGTACATGCCTGTTGGTCCCAATACCGGAGATCACTTTTGGAGACTGCGCATGCTGCGTGCCTCCTACACAAATCATGTCCGCAGAAGTTCTTGCTCCGGACGTTGTAGAAAACGCTTCCACACTTTGGATGGTCCTCCTGTAAAGAGAAGAAAATTCCATGAGTATCAAGTGAACTACGTATCACTGAATATACATAGCTTAGCATAACTAAACTAGAAAGGAAAGACATACACTTGTATTTCCAGCACAGTCAATTGCTGCAACCTTCCAGATAATAAAATCGTATGGTTAATCTATTCTAGAGCAACCAATAAATAATTTCAAGAGGAAACAGGTGTAGCTCACACCCAAAAAAGTGATTTTAAAATGCTGGATAATAGACAAGAAATAACTCACTTTCTTTATCTGTAAGGTTACACCAAAGGGCTGTGCAAAACAACACAAAAGTGTTAGAAAAACTTAGTGTTATAACAAACACTATACTATAGTTTTCTCCCTACAGTATATACTATACTGAAAAATACTGGCTACAGTATAGAAGATAATGTGCCGACCGGCACACACCTTAACTAGTTCCAAAGTATACTACTTATAAACTATAAGGTGGAAGAACGCTGGTTGAAATGCGTGTGCTGGCCGGCAGTGACTGCCAGCCGGCAAATACACAAGATAGCACCCGGCTGCCGGCTGCCAAACGTAGCGGCCGGCAGAACCTCGGTGTGTTTCTATTGCCGGCCGGCAGTACCCTGCCGGCCGGCAACTAAACAACAACCGCACCCGGTTGCCGGCCACTAATCGTAGCGGCCGACAGACAATGGTGTGATATATAGCCGGCTGGCAAAGGTATACAAC
The DNA here is from genome assembly GCF_036898095.1 of Palaemon carinicauda. Lineage (NCBI taxonomy): Eukaryota > Metazoa > Arthropoda > Malacostraca > Decapoda > Palaemonidae > Palaemon > Palaemon carinicauda. The sequence continues at coordinate 23,074,510 of NC_090748.1, read as the reverse complement.
CAATGCCGGCCGGCAGCAAAAGAACCAGAGAACTCTGACTGCCCGGCTGCAGGCCACTCAAGCCGGCAGCCGGGCTAGGGTACAACACTAGAAGAAAAACAGACTGGATGCCGGGATAAGAGACTGTACTGCCTCATAACCCGGCAACCCGAAAGAGTGCACATAAGGAAGGGGAGAATATAACTTCAGGCTTCCTGATCAATGCCAACTGGCTCTTCAGACAAACAAGGATGAGAGACCAAGGGAGGTCCGGGCAGCACTCAAAGCAGAAGAACCTTTCCCGGCCGGCACGCACTGCCGACCGGCAAGGGACTGAGTCAACCCCTTATCCTAACCTATGCTAGGTACAGATGTAGATTGACGGACATAAATGCAATGGCTAGGCCATCACTAAGGAAAGAGGGGGAAAGGGATAAGAGGGTCATGCCAACCTTGCTCTAGTAATGAATCACCTGCAGCCAAGAAAACTCATCTTAGCCTAGGGGAAATCCGAGGAGGGAGGCCAGCAATACTTGCCAACTCCCTTGGAACCAAAGAAAGGAAGGCGTTGCTATTCACAGAAAAGAGGATCTCATCCTCCACACTGAGAACAATAGCACTGGACTAGTCTGCTAGATCACAAAAAGAGGGAATCATCTCGTACAGAAACCTTCGAAAGTGAACTAAGGAGGCTAAGCCTCCTATGTCTGCTGTCAGCCTAGCAAGAGAATCTCAACCACAAGCTAGACAGAAACAGACTCAGACTAAGAACTCTGATGTCCTGCCCCCTTTCTGAAGCCAGACTCACTGGAAACAGGAAAAAACAGAAACACCCTAATATAGTTGTATCTAAAGTCAATTCAGATAAACCATTAGGGTTAAGCCCAAGGCTTAAACAGAGGGAAAGGGATTGCACACCTTCTCCGAAGAGAAGAGAGCATCCGGGGAGTGTGAGAAAGTATACTAAGGCCCCATAGACAACTAGCCTAGGCGCAAAAAGAAACGATTACCTAAATCATCGAAACTCACTCGTATACTATCTTGGAAGAAAATCAACATAATCTTGAATGTATAAAACTGCCTAAAGCTTCAATAAAATTTTAAAACACTCGGAAATCTGAATATCATGCAGGAAAGTACTAGGGCCAAACGACTAGGCTACAAGGTCTAGCGTAGGCCAGAATCGGCAAATCCTTCGGCAAAACGGAAATACTAAAAGCATCATATAAAAAAACCTTTGTAACGCTGAATAGCTAAAATTATTAAAGCAAAACAGCCGGGAACGTCACTCTGGCTAACTAAATAACTCATACATAGTGAGCGACAGCGTCCAGGACGCCTCTGGTAGGCAACAGCTCTTGTAACATCGATATCACTATCGAATCACTTTTGTAATTACCAAGAGCTTACATTTATACATCAAAGAAATAATACTCAACTTATCAGAAGCAAAAGAAGTTGGAGAAAGCATTATAACGTTGAAATAATCCAAGAATTGCGAGATAACACAGGGAAAAACACCGAGTTGTTAAACTACGCAAAAAGGAATACAGATGGCGCCGTGAGCGGCGCAATGCACGCTCACGAAACGGGAGAGGAGAGATACCTTGCGAGCGGCTCTCCTTTCTTTCTCGTTTTCGTTTTCTTGCCAATTGACCCCTTGGAAGTGTTTACTCTGTTCGGGGTGCAGATTGCTATGTGGCATGTCAAGAATACGTCCTCTGATATTTTGCGATATCCCTGGTTCTTTTATTAGGGATTTTCGCTGCAGGAGTTAGAATTCTGGGTACCTTAAGGTAAATTCTCTGGGAATATCGCCGTAGTTATATATACCCAGGGAAGCTACCCTTTAGGAACTTCCATCAGGACGACGTGGCTTGAGCCCAAGAAAATATATATATGTATATATATATATATATATATATATATATATATATATATATATATATATATATATATATATATATATATATATATTTACGTTGATCGTAGGTAGTACGCTGGCCAGGGCACCAGCTGTCCGTTGAGATACTACCAATAGAGAGTTATTGGATCCTTTAACGGGCCAGCCAGTAATACATTGGATACCTCTCTCTGGTTACGGAATGTTTTTTCTTTGGCTGAACATTCAATGAATAGTCCGGCCTATTCTTTGCATATTCTCCTCTTTCCTAATACACATGACAACAATGAGATTACTAAACACTTCTTCACCCAAGGGGTTAATTACTGTACTGCAATTGTACAGAGTACTTTCCTCTTGGTAAGGGTAAAAGAGACTCTTGAGCTATGGTAAGCAGCTCTTCTAGAAGGACACTCCAAAATTAAACCATTGTACTCTAGTCTTGAGTAGTGCCGTAGCCTCTGTACCATGGTCTTCCACTCTCTTGGGTTTGAGTTCTCATGCCTGAGGGTACACTTGGGCACAGTATTCTATCTTTCTTTTTTTCTCTTCCTCTTGATTTTTTGAAATGGTGTGTTGGGAAGCTTAATATAAGGTCCATGGATGCCTGGTGCTTTTTCTTACGTGATTCTTTTTCTACTCAAAACCATCATTATTGTTCTCCCTTGCGTTAAAGTGGTGATCCTGGAGGGTATATAGCCTTGCATGGTGTATTGACTCCTCCATGATTACCAGATTTTCCGACTTTTTACTATAGTCTATGGGTTTGATCAATCACTTTATTTATAATTCTGTATATATTGTTTTTGTTATAATTCTTGTTTATCTATTTTCAATTATGATATCTTTTTTATTACTATTAATTCTTATGCTGACCGGAGACATTGAGCGAAATCAGGGACCAGAACGCCCTACATTTCGTCAATGTTGTCTTCTGTATTGCAATATTTGTGGTCTATATGATAATATTCAAGATCTTACAGTTGCATCCAGACAGCTTGATATGCTTTAGTGTTCAGAAACTTTGATTTCTAATATGAGGAACTCATCTGAGCTCCTTATAATTGGTTTTAAGATGAAAATAATGTTGAAACGTGATGCAATCCCTAGGGCCAGGGGAATGGCGGAGTATATTAGGACCGAGTACCATGCTTCTCATAAGTCCTGCTATAAATGTGGATGTCATGAGATTCAGGTATTAAAAGTTTGTGGCAGGCATAATAACTTTTATTTGTGTTCGATCTACCCGATTCTGGACATGGCTGATTCTATCTTCGATTGTCTTCTTACCATTATGGCTAAGATACAAGATGATAAAAAAGCTTCTTTTGCCTTTTTTGGTGATTTTAATTCTCACCATAGGGAGTGGTTAAGTTATATTTCTCCTACCTATTGCCATAGCTTAAGAGCTTAAGACCTTGCCCCTGAATGAGGCTGTGAGCAAATCATAAGTGAAGCTAGTCATAGGTCTGGTAATTGCTTGAACCTCGTATACATTGACTCCCCTGGCGTTATAACTTGTAAGGCTGGTTCTCCATTCGGGACACCTGATCATGAATAGATTTCATTAGTGGTAAAGATTGAGCAGCCTGTCCCTGATGTATCATACTCATGTAAAATTTATATGAAATCTCGAACAGACTTGAATGGGATTTTGCATGATCTTTTGTGATTGAATTAGTCACAATCATATAGTAGTATTGATCCTGTTGTTCATTTGAATAAGAATCTAGTCAACAT
>NC_090748.1:23060888-23063388 GCF_036898095.1 Palaemon carinicauda | reverse complement strand
TCAGGGACCGAATCATTTGGCTTCCGCTAAATAAACATTCACCAAAAGGGAAGAAATAGGCCTTTGCCAAAATGATTCAAGACCATGGTCATCACCCTTATACATGGACTTGAAAAAAAAAATGATTCCTTGCGTCCATATGAGGATTATAGGTGTGTGAACACGTAGACAGAAATGAATCACTAACCCCTGCCAAATATCGCTGATGTGACCTCCTTCTTACACAAAGCAAAGGTTTTCTCCATGCACAACCTAACGAAGGGGTATTCTTTGGTGCCCACCAGCCCAGAAGCCATTCCCAACACCTCTATCACGATCCCTTTGGTACATATACTTTAAATTACTCCTCTTCGGGCTTTCGTATTTCTGGGGTAATTTTCCAATGCCTCTTGGTTGGCATCTTAGGGGACCTCCATTCCAGTGTATGTTACATGGATGACATACTTGTGTTCTTTTCCACCAAAGAGCATAATACTCGACCACTGACAATAGAACAGCCTTGTATTCTGGTACGCAACTGTACCTTTGGTGGCAACAAAGTATCATTCTTAGGGCCCTGCATCACTCCTGAAGGGGTCTACCCCCCTTCCTAAGAGGGTAGCAGCCATTCAGAACTTCCCCACACCCTCCACCATCAAAGCACTGCAAGAATTCTTGGAATTTTCAACTATTATCATCATTTTTTGCCAGCCAGAGCCGCCACTCTTGCCCCTTCCAGGCTTCCCTCCAGGGCAAGTCAAAAGACCTGAGTTGGGGTCTCCTTAAAGAAGCTGCCTTCTACAATGCAAGGAATGCCCTATAAACCTCTGCTACGACATAAGGAGGTGGCCGAAGGTATTCGTGGGTACACTGATGTGGAGAGCAAAATCGGAGAGAGCAGCAGGAAGAGGTGTCGACGAGTAAGTCTGATTTTACTAACTGCCAGTGGGCAACATCAAATGGAAGTAGAAAATGTGAGAGGAAATTCGCACCGTGGATTGGTAATATGACGTCAGGAATGAAAAACTTCTGATTATATTTGACGCTTCCTAATGATGATGTGATGCTTTCGTAACAATGGGTGGCTATCTCAGATACATTGGTAATTCATTTGGGAGACGGCGACATGCTTAGATACACTACGTTATATCCTGGAGAATGACCTTAGCGAAAGAGAACGGCAAGCACCCGGGTCTACCATAAGTCACACCCCTCTAACTGCGTTATGTAAAAAGATAACATTAACAAAAGGCGAGGCTACAGCTACAAGCGATAGCTTTCTTACATGTTTTTTTTTTTTTTGGCCACTGACAACCATTACCAAATTTCTTCGCAGCAGCCATGAATCTGGTGTTGTAGTAGCATAACTGCGGCTAATGGGCATAAGTAAGGGGCTGTACAAGTCATTTCATGGGGCATAGAAGATTGGTTGGTGAGATATGTCTTTGTCGTAACTCAGGCTGGTCACAGGGTTGGCATCTCTGTTCTACCGCATTCTTGTTAGCTTCGTTCGATGTTGAATAGTTGTCCTCCTCGTCAGAAGTGGAGATGTAGATGGAGGTCTTGAAGGTGATGAAGTGTCAGTCCATAAGTGAGTCGACCTTGGTCATCAGGTCCTTCATTGGCCAAGTATCGACATAAGGTATAGCAGCGTGTACAGGTTCGGGTAAACGTCGTACCCAAAGTTCCCGAAGTTGGTTACCCTAACGATGAGAGCTATCCACGGCCGGTTGTAGGCAAGCAATAAGCCTACTGGTCTTTTTCCTGAGGGCAAGTAAAGCACTTGGTCACAAAAAGGTTGTTGAAAAAGTCGAAATAGTTTGGCCATACAGGCGGTTGGCGATGCTGAGTACTGGCTCGGGAGGTATGTTTTTAGGGCGTCGTACACTATTGTGATGTCTGCTTGTTTGCAAACCCAATCGCAGAGTTTTGGAAAATCGTCTACAAAGATCACTGTGAGGATATAATCTGCTTTGGTGTGTGAATGGGCCATGCTTTTAAAGCAGAAGAAGACCTCTGCGCGCTGATACAAGGAAAATTCCTTTGTAGTGGCCAAAGGGGTTTGTTTCATGGGAGTAGCATTGATAGGGAAGTCAGACTTGGAAGGCTGCATCATTAAACAGTAAGAAACAGCAGTGAGGGGGAAGGTAGGAGGGATCTGGTCACTCTTCTGGTCAACAATGAGCGAGGGAGCAGTTAGGTTGTAATTGAAAGGCGAGTTGAATGAAACTGAACAGTATTAAACAGACATCGAGCTCAAATGCATGGACTTATGAGCAAACAAAATTAAACATGAGTTAACAGGCTTAGACTGGTTGGTTTTTTAAAAGTATAGGGAATAGCAAGAGTTAATATAATAAAACAAAACCATGAAAGTATACAAGAGTGTATGAAACAGGTGCAGTACACAGGGATGAAAAGCACAGTCATCGTCACAAAAGGAGATGCAATTAGCAACACAATGAAGTCTCTCGATGTAGTGTTACCATGTTGTCATGATGAAACTGACACTCAAATATTT
>NC_090748.1:23053388-23055888 GCF_036898095.1 Palaemon carinicauda | reverse complement strand
AGACCGCGGAGGTGGCAGCAGTATGGTATTCAGTGTATGAAGCCTCATCTGTGGTGGATAACGGGAGAGGGTGGGCTGTGGCACCATAGCATTACCAGCAGAACTCAGTTGAGTCCCTTGTCAGGCTTCGAGGAATGTAGAGATAGGTCCCCTCTTCTGTTTCATTTACTTGATGTCAGCTATCCCCCAAAATGGGGGGAAGTACCTTAGTATATATATATATATATATATATATATATATATATATATATATATATATATATATATATATATAAATATATACATATATATATATATATATATATATATATATATATATATATATATATATAATGTATATATATACAAATATATAAGTTTATATATACATATACACACACACACACACACACACATATATATATATATATATATATATATATATATATATATATATATATATATATATATATATATATATATGTATATATATATATATATATATATATATATATATATATATATATATATATATATATATATATATATATATATATATATATATACATGTGTGTGTGTGTGTGTGTGTGTGTATTCTTATAAAGCTGGTGTAGTGTAATGTAGATACAGTAATTTAATAATGATTTCATTCATATTTTATCTATGAATTGAAGAGATGATTAGCCATCCCATCAAATGAGCTCCTCTTATGTAGATGTATGTTATGTAAATTATGTAAGAATTTCGTCGTTAATTTTAATTTTATTTTTTATTCGAGTTAGTATATGTGAATTTACATTATTTTTAACCCTTTAAGGACCAAATAGCCCAAACGGGATCTTTAAAACAGCTACTTTTGGGTAGTCGTGGTGAACATGTTTATGCCTGTCTGAAATTGACGCTTTGGCAACTCATAGAGACACGCCTCTGCTCTTCGAATCAGCCAATCAGAAGCCGCCTGCCCTTCTCGCCAAGTCTGTAGCTCCTTCCAAAGACACCTCACTTGTGCTCCAGCCGCAAAAGTGTCAAGACGCGTCGCAGTAACGTCCACGTTTCCCCCCCCCCCCCGACCTTCGTAATCATGGTAAGTACACAGTGACTGTAGGATAGTGAAGCCGAGTGATATGTTTACCTTTTGATGTGGGTTTCAATGGCTGTAGTGTTACTGACGTGTCATAGTGACTATCGGAAAAATTATAGATCCCGCATGGGCTACCTCGGTCGAGTTTAGGCGGACCACGCTCATCCAATATGGGATCTATTGGACCGTAACGGTTCTACCGCGCACTAGGTTACGACGCACATCGTTTTTGCAATTTATTTTAGTGATTGTCTGAGACATTTGTGAATAGTTTTGACCATATTTGTAGAAATAATAGTGATGATTTAGATATGTTAGGCTCATGTGCATTCAAAATATTACCTTACAAGGGATTAAATTACTTTTTTGTTAGGCAGTTACATTTTTTTCATAACATGATTTTAATTTTTTTTTTTTTTGCAATTTCGTGGCCATACGTTTTATGGGCATCGCAACGCTGCATTGGAGACTCAGGAACGTACACCATGGGTTGCCCCTGACGATGCTGAAGGAAGTGATGTCGACGTGAGCCCTTTGGATGTCGACAGTGATGACGACGACCCTTCGTACGTTCCTGACGACGAAGGCCTTACTCTGGAGGATGCTTTTGACCCTCCCAATGCTAGAGGTTAGTATGAGAGAGAGAGAGAGAGAGAGAGAGAGAGAGAGAGAGAGAGAGAGATGGAGATGGAGATGCAGAGAGAGAGAGAGAGAGAGAGAGAGAGAGAGAGAGAGAGAGAGAGATTTGTTTAAAAAAAAATTTAAAAGCCTAGTTGTTACAATGGTTGCTCTTTAAATTTGTTTTCATTGTGTTGCTCTTTAAATTTTTGTAAACAATAAGTATTTTTTAAACTTATTTGTGTACTTGCATACTCACTGACATACACATGCACACACATGCATACTCACTGACATACACATGCACACACATTCATACTCACTGACATACACATGCACACACATGCATACTCACTGACATACACAAGCACACACATGCATACTCACTGACATACACAACCACACACATGCATACTCACTGACATACACATGCACACACATTCATACTCACTGACATACACATGCACACACATTCATACTCACTGACATACACATGCACACACATGCCTACTCACTGACATACACATGCTCACACATGCATACTCACTGACATACACAAGCACACACATGCATACTCACTGACATACACATGCACACACATTCATACTCACTGACATACACATGCACACACATGCATACTCACTGACATACACATGCACACACATGCATGCACACACACCAGCACACACGGTTCATTTACTGTTTCACTTATTTATTCTTGTTTCAGGTCGCAGGGTCAATGTTGTTGTCCCTCAGGAGATGCCTGTGGAAGAGGAAGGTGAAGGTGAGGTTAACCCTAAGAGGCCTCGTGTTGGTGAATGG
>NC_090748.1:23035888-23043388 GCF_036898095.1 Palaemon carinicauda | reverse complement strand
CAGTTTTCTGTCATGGCATATCAACCTATGCCGTCAACTTCTTCAGCCCCAACTCCCCATCTTGAGCCGCTGATAGCCAAGAGCAAGGCGCTCCTAGGAAGACTTCAACAGATGATGGAATCATTCCACAAGGAACAACAGGAGATTAGGAGGGAAGTAAGAGAGGTGAAACGCCCAGGCGCTTTTAAAGGCTCTCATAAGCCTATCAAGGTCTCTGACTTACCTCAATGCTCCGAAATCAACCCCTGGAGGTATGCGGAGCATATGCCCATGATGAATGGAAAGCTTAGATCTCCGAGAAGATGGGGGCCAAACCCCTCGAAGATCTCCAATTCTGGCCTAACCTATCGGCATAACCAGAATGTTACGCGAGACTGGTGGATGAACCAGCATCTCCTGAGGAAACTGAACCGAAAGAAGTCATGATCTTTGAGCATGACAAGGCACAGGCTCTCTTATCCAAGACCCTACAGAAAGCCGGTTACACCAACTCTAAGGTTTCAGCTTTGAGAAAGAAGCATCCAACCTTCGTTGCTCCTTCCTCCAGAGCTTTCCCCTTTTCGGTCAAAGCTCTCGACTGTGTGCTGAAAGCAGTTGATGTGGGCAAACCACCCCCGGTGCTAGAGGAATGCAGACTATTATCTCTAGCCATGCCTACCTGCAAGAAGGAATGGAACAAGGTTCATCTAACCTTCTCACTCTCTAAATTTGATCCAGAGATAGCAGGTCAACAGTTCAATGAAAACCTTCCAAAACTGTCAGAACATCCTTTGAGAAGGGAACAGGAGACAAAAGAGAGACAAGCCGCTTCTATGTCTCTTCAGAACTGCATGGAGTTGTACGCAGGCCTTCATGAACAAGGCCTAGCTTTCACCACAATAACTGCGTGTAAGTCAGCTTTGAATAAACCTCTTCCTTACGCCTTCCAGGTGGATCTTTCAAGTGAAATCTTCAATAAAATTCTGAAAGCATGCGCTGGACACAAACCAGCAACCCCTCCGAATCCCATATCATGGTCTTTGGACAAATTCTTGCACTATGTTTCAAATTTGAACAATGAGGATTGTACCCTAAAGGATCTAACACAAAAAGTTATATTCCTGTGTCGATATAGCCTCAGGGGCTAGATTTTGTGAAATAGTGGCCATACCCAAGAACGAAGGTCATATTCAGTTCACAGAAGAGGGAGAACTGAACCCTTTTCCCGATCCTACCTTTCTCACCAAAAGTGAGCTGCCCACCAAAAGGTGGGGTCATGGAGAATCTGCCCTCTGAAGGAGGATGTCACTCTATGTCCAATAGTGTCTTAAGGTCTATCTTCAAAGAAATTCAGACTTCAAGGAGGGACAGCTCTTCTGAGGTGAAAGCTCAGGATCAAACCTCTCCCTAGAACAAATGAGGGCAAAACTCACCTACTTCATTCGCAGAGCGGATCCTGATTGTACACCCTCAGGTCACGATCCTAGAAAAGTTGCTTCCTCGTTGAACTTCTTTCAACACATGGACTTTAATAGACTCCGCTCATATACGGGTTGGAAATCATCTAGAGTCTTCTATAAACATTGTGCGAAACAAGTGCACGAGATAAAACACTTTATGGTGACTGCAGGTAGTGTTATAAAACCTGTCGTCTAGTGCTACGATGAACAGTGGACTGTTTTGGGAGTTAACAGTGTATTGTGTGAACAGGTGTTAGCCCCTTCAGGTGTAATACCTTTTTAGTAAAATCCTTACGGTGATTTAAGGACTGTTCTATATAGGTGTGGAATGTAACTAATAACACCAGTGTCGTGTGAACTTTTGTATACAGTGTTGAAGCATACTCAACATCTAAGTGAAATCAAACAATTTAATCTGACAAAATTGAATGGCATTTACCAATGAACTATTATATGTATATTCTTTCCTTACAGGTTATAAAGTATATATATACCAGGATGTTCAAATATGCAGGATAGATTCTTTCTAATGATACGTTACCAATTGTTTTTATGTTTTGTCTATGAAAATAAAAACTATTTAAATATATCTGCGTCTTCTTCGCCCTTAGAAGTACAAATAAAATTATCCAGAGACTTTTATTTTTCCTAAAATAAAATATTGTAAGTAAAATTTCCAAAAGAGCAACCTGGTAATCTCAAAGAGTTTCCCACTTGTTCCAACAGATATAAAAACATTGAATCCTTATAGTCAAAGTCGACATTTTCCTGTAGGGGCAGGAAGCCCAAAGTTAGTTCCGAACTTAGTGGATATGACAAATAACGGTAATGTCATAACCAGGTTTCCCAGCCAAAATCTCAAAACATCAAAATAAAAATAAAAATTCAAAATATGGCAGGAATCTCAGTAAAGAAAAAAAATATATAAACGTATTTGTGGATTTTTATTTATCGACTTTTATACATCTATCTATTCATATATAAATATAAAAAAAAAATTAATGGTGGTATCCCTGAGTGAGGTACGCATTTGATACGTGAACAGCATCACCGTGCACTTCCAACCAAGCAGCCACTCCAGCTGTACTGCCGCAGCGCGAAACACTGTCTACTATTTGTTCGTCTTATATAGTTGATGCATTTAAGCCTGTATAGCGATTTCGAATTTGCTCCATAAGTTGCACCCAGTCTTTGTTTCTTTAAAATTCTTAATTATTCATGAAAAAATGGTACTTCCCTTGCTGACGAAGTATTGCACCAAAGAATGTCAGTGGATGATAGCCTATCACAGTGTTCATAATTGAAGCTTCTAAAACCACGTGGTACCCCCCACCATATTTAAAGAGAGAGAGATGGACAAGGGAAGAGGAAGAGAAGGAGAGGGGCACTTTTCATGCCCTCTCCTTCTACATTTTCCCCTTTCCCTTCGCCACCCATTCCTTGCTCCTCTCCCCCCTACCCCGTCTTTCCAGGCCCCTCCTCCTCCAGCTTCTTTTTTACCCCTGCCCTCCTCTCCTCCTCCTTCTGCCGCCCCCCAACCCCCCTCCCCTCCTCTAGATATTTCCTTGCCAATTCCCTTCCTCTGCTCATCTTTACTCCTCCCCTTCCCTTTTATTTACATCTTGTGAATTTGTATTGTTTTAATTTTTACTTTATTTAATAAAATAATTGTGTTATTAGATGTATTACTTTATTTGAATGTTCTTATGAAGTTGGTACGTCTGCGGTGCTGGTCACTGGGTCGAAAAGGTCGTTGGTTTGGCGGATGTTTAAAGATTTGGAGGATTTTATGTCGCTGGTTTGGGAGGTTGTTGTTTTGGCAGTTGTTTAGAAATTTGGAGGATTTTATGTCGCTGGTTTTGGATGTTGTTGTTTTGGCAGTTGTTTAGAGATTTGGATGATTTTATGTCGCCAGTTTTTGAGGTTGTTGTTTTGGCAGTTGTTTAGAGACTTGGAGGATTTTGTCATTGGTTTTTGAGGTTGTTGTTTTAGCAGTTATTAAGAGATTTGGAGGATTTTATGTCGCTGATTTTGGAGATTGTTGTTTTGGCAGTTGTTTAGAGATTTGAAGGATTTTATGTCGCAGGTTTTAGAGGTTGTTGTTTTGGCAGTTGTTTAGAGATTTGGAGGAGTTTATGTCATTGGTTTTGGAGGTTGTTGTTTTGGCAGTTGTTTAGAGATTTGTAGGATTTTATGTCGCCAGTTTTTGAGGTTGGTGTTTTGGCAGTTGTTTAGAGATTTGGAGGATTTTATGTCGCTGGTTTTGGAGGTTGTTCTTTTGGCAGTTGCTTAGAGCTTTGGAGGATTTTATGTCATTGGTTTTCTAGGTTGTTGTTTTGGCAGTTGTTTAGAGATTTGGAGGATTTTATGTCGCCGGTTTTGGAGGTTGTTCTTTTGGCAGTTGCTTAGAGATTTGGAGGATTTTATGTCATTGGTTTTCTATGTTGTTGTTTTGGCAGTTGTTTAGAGATTTGGAGGATTTTATGTCGCCGGTTTTTGAGGTTGTTGTTTTGGCAGTTGTTTAGAGGTTTGGAGGATTTTATGTCATCGCTTTTGGAGGTTGTTGTTTTGGCAGTTGTTTAAAGATTTGGGTGATTTTATGTCGTTGGTTTTGGAGGTTGTTTTGGCAGTTGTTTAGAGATTTGGAGGATTTTATGTCGCTGGTTTTGGAGGTTGTAGTTTTGGCAGTTGTTTAGAGATTTGGATGATTTTATGTCACTGGTTTAGGAGGTTGTTGTTTTGGTAGTTGTTTAGAGATTTGGAGGATTTTATGTCGCTGGTTTTTTAGGCTGTTGTTTTGGCAGATGTTCAGAGTTTTGGAGGATTTTGTCTTTTGTCTTTGAGGTTATTGTTTTGGCAGTTGTTTAAAAATTTGGAGAATTTTATGTCATTGGTTTTGGAGGTTGTTGTTTTGGCAGTTGTTTAGAGATTTGGGTGATTTTATGTCGTTGGTTTTGGAGGTTGTTGTTTTGGCAGTTGTTTAGAGATTTGGAGGATTTTATGTCATTGGTTTTGGTGGTTGTTGTTTTGGCAGTTGTTTAGAGATTTGGAGGATTTTATGTCGCTGGTGTTGGAGGTTTTAGTTTTGGCAGTTGTTTAGAAATTTGGATGGTTTTATGTCGCTGGTTTTTTAGGCTGTTGTTTTGGCAGTTGTTCAGAGATTTGGAGGATTTTGTCTTTTGTTTTTGAGGTTATTGTTTTGGCAGTTGTTTAGACATTTGGAGGATTTTATGTGATTGGTTTTAGAAGATGTTGTTTTGGCAGTTGTTTAGAGATTTGGAGGATGTTATGTCAATAGTTTTGGAGGTTGTTGTTTTGGCAGTTGTTTAGAGATTTGAAGGATTTTATGTCATTCGTTTTGGATGTGGTTGTTTTGGCAGTTGTTTAGAGATTTGGAGGTTTTATATCTTTGGGTTTGGAGGTTTTATGTCTTTGGTTTTGGAGGTTGTTGTTTTGGCGGTTGTTTACAGATTTGGAGGATTTTATATCATTAGTTTTCGAGGTTGTTGTTTTGGCAGTTGTTTAGAGATTTAGAGGATTTTATGTTGCTGGATTTTGAGGTTCTTGTTTTGGCGGTTTTTTAGAGATTTTGAGGATTTTATGTCGCTGTTTTTTGAGGTTGTTCTTTTGGCGGTTGTTTAGAGATTTGGAGGATTTTATCATTGGTTTTTGAGGTTGTTGTTTAGGCGTTTTCCTAGACATTTGGAGGATTTTGTTATTGGTTTTTGAGGTTATTGTTTTGGCAGTTGTTTAGAGATTTTAAGGATTTTATGTAGCTGGTTTTTGAGGTTATTTTTTTGGCAGTTGTTAAGAGATTTGGAGGATTTTATGTCATTGGGTTTGGAGGTTGTTGTTTTGGCGGTTGTTTAGAGATTTGGAGTACTGTATATGGTTGGTTTTGGAGGTTGTTGTTTTGCCGAGATTTGGAGTGCTGTATATCATTGGTTTTTTTTTTTCGTTTCTGCTTCGTTTTTTTTTTACTGAGATTTGCAAATATATTACCCCTCTTTTCCTTTCTACTCCTTCCTTGACCCTTCCCCTCCTCTCTACACCACGTCCTTGTTCCTTGCTACCTACCCTCTTTCTAAGATGGAACCACAAATAGAGAAACTTAGCATCATGATTCAGGCCCAAGGCTCCCATTAAAATCAGTTTACCATTTAACAGAAAACATTTATATATACTTTTATTTTTTTTTTTGTGGAATGTGACAAAATATTATTCCACAAGTGGGGTTTTTGATTAATATTAAGCCTTAAAATTAATAATGCTATAATAAAATTTAATGATGTTAGTTTTGTCTTTTCCAAGCTTATAGTACCTCTCTTATAGAAGGATATTTACTGTCCCTTACTTTTACAGCCAATAACTAGTAAAATATAACAATACTTACACAACTTAACTAGTGGTGTCGCGGTCATGGCTTGAGGTGCATGATTGGGGTCGCCTAAGTAAATGGTTGGGAACCACTGATATAACGTCTAGGAGACCATATAAGGAACTTGTTCAAAATAAAGGCACTTATACAAACCCACAGATATAGTACTTTCAAGCAATTCTCTGGTAATCATCCATCAGGACGACATGGCTGAGCCCGAAAAACGGATTTTGAGCAAAGCAAAAAATCTATTTTTGGGTGATATGGCCATGATCTGCTGATGTACCCTTCCTTCTTTCAAAAGGAGTAAAACAACTATGTAATGAAAGACCCCACCCGAAACTACTCTATCTGCGGCTATTCCTGCTTAAATGCAACAAGGAATAATGTGCTGTAGTAGTACAGGGAGGGGATCCACCGGGTAACCTTGATAACGGCTCCCTTTCCTTTCACCACTCTTACCGCTCAAAGAGTAAAATCTATTCAGGGTGAAGATTGCCATGTGTCGTATCAAGAAATATATCCCTTGATTTTATGCGATATCCTTAAAGTTATATTAAGGATACTCGCACTAGGAGTTAGAATTCTTGACACCTATGGTTAATTCTCTGGGATTATCAGTGTAGCTAAATATCACTTAGAAAGCTGCCTGAAGGAACCTTCCATCAGGACGACATGGCCATATCATCCAAAAATAGATTTTGAGCAAAGATATATATATATATATATATATATATATATATATATATATATATATATATATATATATATATATATGGATATGCGTATATATATATATTTATATATATATATATATATATATATATATATATATATATGGATATGCGTATATATATATATATATATATATATATATATATATTTATATATATATATATATATATATATATATATATATATATATACACATATATATATATATATATATATATATATATATATATATATACAGTATATATATGTATATATATATATATATATATATATATATATATATATATATATATATATATATATATACATGTGTGTATATCTACTGTATATATGAATGTGTTATTGACTTTTAGTTCCTTGTGATTGGGATTGTGTAAGCTAACCCTTACTCATATGGACAAGCAATTATTGAAGCCATAGATTGCAGTCATATTGTTTCCGTGGCATTCTAATATAGTAGATTCATCTGACATCCTACTTATTTCAGAATGTAACTCCTCTTGAAATTCGACATAATGATACAATTACTAACCAAGAGGAGCATAAATTTCGTAATTTGGTAGATATGAAAATATTGCATAGGGTTTTAAAAGCTCTGTACGTCTTACAATTTTTGCTTATTGAAAAATGAAATTTCATAAAAAAGTTCACATAGGTGCAGAAAGGCTTAAAAGTGGGATACTTGGTAAATAGATATTTTACTTATTATATTTTTATGCATTCAATTTCCCTGAGTATTGGATTGGAACCTGGTTTTATAGTTTCTATCAGTTTGATTGTTAATTAGATAATTGCCTCAAGAAGAAGAAAGATATCTGGATAGCTTAGAAAATGGATTTATTCTTGGATAAAATAGATTACCTTGCTAAAGTACCAAAAATGTAGAGGTAAAATAAATCTGTTGTTGACTACTATCACCTTCTTACCTTGCTGACTAATAGGTTTTTA
>NC_090748.1:23025888-23030888 GCF_036898095.1 Palaemon carinicauda | reverse complement strand
CAAAAATAAATGGGTTACGTCTTTCAAGGTTAGTGTGTCTTACTGTCCACATCAGAAGGTCACGAGCCAAAGATTCTGCCTCGTAAGTCTTATTTTGCAAGTCTTGTGAAAGCATTTCTGCCACTCTAATTGTCGGTGCAAGCGAACTCTATGTATTAAAAGGAAAACGTCTTTTACGCATTTCATTTAATGAAGAAGCAAACCTTGAAATGTAGCTCTTTAAAGTAGAGATGTCATTTTCTGGGAGAAAAATTGCTTGCATGTGTACTTCTATAACTATATTACTTGCGGTAATAAAAACGTCTTATGTTCTATCTACTATAATGCCATATTTAAAATCTATACTTTTAGTTTTAGAGCTCTTCCCACACGAGAAAAATGTCTGAACGAACAATATCGCTCCTAACAATAAAAATTTCATCTTGCAAACCTACAATGAGAAAAATATATGTAATTACTCCTGTATTAAGAAAAAAAAAAATGTTAACATGCAAACATAAGTTTCACATATCAAAAAAAATTTCCCTCACTTCCTTACCTATTATTTTAATTTCTTATGTGAGCCAATGGTACAATTCTCTCATCAGTGGCTTGGGATACGTTTTGAACTCTAAATCTATTGGCCGTTAATGTTTCCAAAATGTAAAATGGGCCATCAAACCTAGGTGTTAGTTTGTAATTGAGTCCTTTACGTACATTTACCTGTATGGACACATTATCAACCACGGTATATGTTTTAGTTGGATTCGCTATTTTATCATGATTCCTTTTCGTTATGATTTGTGATTCTTCTAAATTCTTTCGAAGGATATCAAAACGACTTTTGCTTGCATTTATAAATTCCTTTAAAGGATTTGATAAATTAGTTGTAGGCGTTAATACATGGAAAGGCGGTCTAACTGGGGTACCATACAATGCCTCGTGCGGCGACATTTTAATTGATACATGATATGAGTGATTCAGAGTACTTAGTACCGCAGGTATTGCAATATCCCAGTTGGGGTCTGATCCCCCTAGTATTAATCTTAATATGTTTAAAATCTCTCTATTCACTCTTTCCACTAGCCCATTCGACTCTAGGTCATAGATCATGGTATTGATTTTCTTTATGCTAAGGAATTCACACAATGAGTTAAGGAAATGATCATTAAATTCTCCACCTGAGTCTGAGATTATCATGTGTGGAATTCCATGTTTACAAATGTAACACTCGTAAAACTTCCTAGCCCATTCAATCGCAGTTTTAGTTTTAAGCGCTATCAGTTCTCTATATCGAGTCAAAGCATCTACAATTACTAAGAGGTGCTTATTTCCTCTGTCTGACTCGTAAAATCCCATAATAAATCTAAATATATTCTTTCAAAGGGTTGATTGGGCACGGGATAAGCCCCTAGGCTGACAGGTGTTTTCGTGTGCCCTTTGTTTTCCTGACAAGTGCGACAATTAGCTATGTGTTTTTTTTTTATATCTGTAAGCATCGTATGCCAATAAAACAATGATTTGGCTTTCTGTGACATTATGGAGAACCCCGGGTGTCCATGCAATGGATTTGCATGCAACAAATTTAGGACAGTGGATATGAGTGAGATTGGTACCACTGCATGGTCGTTAGTCACATGTGGTGTATTGCTGGTTTTCCTTGTCACGGATCTACACAGAATATTGTCCTTGATTATATAATTCTGCTGCATATACTTTATATATTTCTTTTCCTTACGATTTCCTTCCAAAGCATTATTATTTTTTCTAATTTCTGATCTTTCCTTTCCTCAGTCTGTAATAATTTTCCACTCCAGCCCAGATCCTCCTGTTCAGATACAGTTTTAACAATAGGCATGGATGTTGATATATCTAATAATTCAGCTAATGGCTACATACAAGATGACACGGGGTTGCGTGATAATGCATCAGCAATGATATTTGCTTTCCCTGGTAAATACCCGATTCTCACACCAAAGCCTTGGATGATCATATGCCACCGAGTTCGTTTGGTGCTGTGACTAAAGCCTTTAAAGAAGTCGGTTAGGGGTTTATGATCAGTAAGAACCTTGACAGGATAACCGTATATTATGAACCTAAAATGCACTAGTGAATTAACAATAGCTAGCCCTTCCTTGTCTATTACTGCATACTTAATTTTGGAAGTTCTCAGTTTTCGTGAATGAAAAGCTATCGGGAAAAACTGTTTGTCATATTGCTGAAGCAATACCACACCTACACCTAAGTCTGAGGCATCTGTTGCAATGAAGAATTCCTTACCGAAGTCAGGAAATTTTAAGATAGGAGAACTACACAGTTCATCTTTCAAGGTATTAAACGCCTGTTGATACTGCTCAGACCATATGAAATCTACCCCCTTCTTCGTAAGATCAGTTAGGGGAGCGGCTATTATTGAATAATTGCGTATAAAACGCCTGTAATATCCACTACACCCCAGAAATTGCAGTATTCCCTTGACATTAGTAGGTATCGGAAAGTTACGGATAGCTGACACCTTATCGTGGACTACTTTAAGACCTTAGCTAGACACCGTAAAACCTAAATAGACTAATTCTGTCTTGAAGAATTCACACTTACTAATCTTTACCCTTAAGTTATGCTGTCTTAGTCTCTGTAGTACTAGTTCCAGTTTACGTAAATGTTCTTCTAAGGTATTAGAAAAGATTACAAGGTCGTCCATAGAGGTATGCAATATATCCCCTAGCAAGTCTCCAAACACTATGTTAATCATTCTAGTAAATATTATGGGAGCACAACGTAAACCAAAAGGCATACGCAAAAACTCATAATGTCCCCTGGCTGTGCTGAAGGCAGTGTATGGGATACTATTTTCTTCTAATGATATCTAGTGAAAGCCTTTAAGTAAGTCCAAACTAGTAAAATATTTATTCTGACCTAACAAAGATAAAATATCGTCAGTACATGGCACTGGGAATTGATCAGGGATCGTTTCCTAATTTAGGCGACGGAAATCTACGCAGATACGCCATGTTCGATCTTTTTTTTTCGGTACAACTTATAATGGAAAATTATAAGGGCTGTTCGATTTCCTAATGACTCCTTCTTCTAGCATTTTACCTACTTCATCATTTATCTCATTCTGGAATTTCATAGGAGTCTGTACAAGGGTACATAGATAATTTTCTGCTTGTCCTTTAACCTTATTTGATGTTCGATCACATCTGTTTTTCCTAAGGATCCATCCGTAGTGGAAAAAACATCATGATATTCGGTTAAAAGTCCAAAAAAATTCTGCTGAATTTCCTCTTCTTGAATGTCTTTATTGAGTTTATTTTTAATAGATTGCAAATGGGATTCATCCGCAACTGATTGAGCGTGATTGATTTCAGCGACGGTAAGAATACGATGTTTATAAACTTCTACATCCAAGATATGTTGATTTTTGTGAATTACTAAAGTGGTATTTAAATGATTACAGACTTCAATATTACATTGTTGTTGTGAGCTGACTGTATAAATAGCTTGTGTGACGGACAATCCGTTGGTTTTCAAAGTGTCGGAAAGGATTAATATATCAGATCTCGGCAACGTTTTCTTTACTCGCACTTTTATATTCGAAGTAACGTTTGGCTTGATAGATTGCGTGCAAGATGATATTACGGGTGAACGAGAATTCTGTTGGGTCGCGTATATTATTTCTTTATTAATGAGACAAGTGATTGGTTTTTCAACGTACGTCACTGTTTTATTTGTCGTCTCCTTTTTATCCTAAACTGATTATAAGGTATTAGAAGACTTATAGAATTTTCCTTTGATATACACGCCGTGTTTGGCAGGGGCTAAGATAATGTTTTGATTACTCATAGACGGGTATCCTATAATTACAGCTGGATACATATCAGTGTTTTGTACAACGACAAAGGTATCAGCAAACGTACGCTTACCGACCTTGTACTGAACGTGTGTTACGCCTATTACATTTAATTCATTATTTCCTATACCCGAAAGCCTTACTCCGGACTTCTCTATAGGGAAGTTCGAAAATAACAAATGATGTGTCCTCAAATCCATGATATTACGTGAACTACTAGAGTCAAAAAATAATGTAAAAGATCTGTGTTCTAAATTTACACCATATAATGTTGGTCGTAACTCATTTTGGCTTATTTTTGTATGAATTTGTTGCAAATCTACGGGAGCCGGCACTGATTTATTTGATTCAGCCGTGTGTTTCATAGGAAAATCTATTGCCTCACAATGATCTGCTAAAACATTAAATGGATTATTTGATACTACTGATGTTGATACGAATGACCCAACATCACTCTCTTCCCTATTGGAGTTAATTATTTGGTATTTGCTTTGCTCTACACATTCTGAAAATTAGTCTGACCTTGTGAGTTCTGGCTAGACGGCCCAGGATCAGAGTTATTTGAAGCACTACTTGTTTGTTTTTGAATTTGAACTGCATTGACGTTTGGCTGTTTCTTCTTATTGAACTGAGGATTTTTCTTTTTATTTCCATAGGGAATTGACTGTGGAATTGACTGTGTGCTTCTAGGATTCTGTTGTTGATTACGCGAGTAGCATCGACTATATGAATGAGTTGAACTATTATGTATCGAACAGAATCGCGTTCTGCAGTCTGCGATCAAGTGACCTTGAAGTTTGCAATTATAACACGTCATTCCTGCAACTTGACTATTATTAAATACGTTTACATGTTGTGGCTTAGTTTAATCTTTTGCAAAAACTTGTGTAAACAAGGGATCTAGATCAGTACACTTAGACATGTGTTTCTTTATCTGTTTATATGCATCCAATTCTGTACTTTTGGTCGTTAACTTTTTATCAAAACACCACACTAAAGCTTCTAGCAACATAAGTGTCATGCAAGTTAAATACATTAATCGTAAGAAATCTTTCACAGCGATGTTATCTCCAGTAACCTAAGTGGAATTACCTAAAATATCCTGATATTCATTAAGGCTATCGGCAATGAGAGCTGCTCTCTCTATAACATTAAGCCGAGTCAAAGT
>NC_090748.1:23010888-23020888 GCF_036898095.1 Palaemon carinicauda | reverse complement strand
ATGAGTCAGCTGTACATATTTTTCTATCCATTGCGTCTGAACAGTGAGTTAATTGATTTAAGTCTTTAATGACCGTATATGTTTCCTTGTCTGGGGAAATCAATACGTGTCCTGTCAAACTGGATATTACTGGATTTGAGTGATTCGTCATGAAAGTCGGAAATGGTGATATCCTGTAAGATTGCCAGGCATCAGAAGAATCAAAGGGAATTGTAATCCTAATCTTGTTATTATCTACGTTTACTGTAATTAGGCTGTAATAAAATTCTAACCTATGTTCGTCTAACAAAGGAACATAGCCTAGTTTATCCCTAGTGTTCTCCAGAACTAATTTTAAGTAACGTATAGGCAACAAATGGGGCGACAATACACCTTTAGTTGCTAACGTGATAGCTTCTACGTAATCCTTGGATTTCTCAATGAAATGTGCAATTCTGTTATGTATGTGATCTATCTTTGAATCATAATACGTTAATGTTGCTAACAAATCCTGTACTTCCATAATTTGAACGATATTATCTGAATGTTCATTTAACAAATCCATAATTTTATTGATTGAAGCTAACTGATCCCTTAGTTCTGACATAATCAATTCATCTTTATGAGTCAAGAACTCAATTTTCTTATTTTGATTACTAATTTTAAGACGATTGGAAAGTCCTAAACCTAAACTTGCAACAGACCCAAAGATGCTTAATGCAGCATAAATGAACGGATTCCGTCTTTCTTTTTGTTCGTGTCCTACAGTCCACATCAAAAGGTCATAAGCCAAAGATCCTGTCTCTCCAGTCTTATTCTTTAAGTCATCAGATAGCATCTCTGCAACTTTTAATGTTGAGCTAAGCAAACTCTTAGTAGTCAAATGAAAATGTCTCCTATGCAACTCATCCAATGATGCAGAAAACCTTGAAATGGCGGTTCTTAAGCTAGTGACATCATTCTCTTGAAGAAAAATTGCTTGCATATGCACTTCGACAATTACGTTGGTTGATGTAATAAAAATGTCTTCTTGTCTTTCAACTATATTTCCATATTTAAAATATATATTCTTAGTCTTAGAACTCATCCCATACGAAAAAAATGTCTGAGCGAACAATATCACTCCCCACAACAAAAAATTCATCTTGGAAACCTGTAACGAGAAAAAATATATGTAATTACTCCTGTATTAAAAAGAAAACTTTTAAATTAAAATTAAAATTTTTCCTCACTTCTTTTTAATTTCTTATGTGAGACAATGGTACTATTCTCTCATCCGTGGGTTGGGCTACATTTTGAATTCTAAACCTATTGGCCGTTAATATTTCCAAAATGTTAAATGGGCCTTCAAACTTAGGTGTTAGTTTATAGTTGAGCCCTTTTCTGACATTGATTTGAATATAGATGTTATCACCCACGGTATATGTTTTAGTTGGTTTCGCTATTTTATCATGATTCCTTTTCATTATGATTTGTGATTCTTCTAAATTCTTTCGAAGGATATCATATCGACTTATACTTGCATTTATACATTCTTTTAAAGGATTTGATAGATTAGTTGTAGGCGTTAATACATGGAAAGGTGTTCTAACTGGGGTACCATACAATGCTTCATGCGGTGACATTTTAATTGATATATGATATGAATGATTCAGAGTACTCAGTGCCGCCGGTATTGCAATATCTCAGTTGGGGTCTGATCCCCCTAGTGTTACCCTTAATATATTTAATATCTTCCTATTTGCTCTTTCCACTAGCCCATTCGACTCTGGGTGATATATCATGGTATTGATCTTCTTTATTTTGAGGAATTCACACAATGAGGTAAGAAAGTGATTATTAAATTCACCACCCGAGTCTGAGATTATCATGTGTGGAATTCCATGTTTACAAATGTAACACTCGTAAAACTTCCTAGCGCATTCAATCGCAGTTTTAGTTTTAAGCGCTATTAGTTCTGTATATCGAGTTAAAGCATCTATAATTACTAAGAGGTGCTTATTCCCTCTGTCTGACTCGTAAAATCCTGTTAACAAATCTAAATGTATTCTTTCAAAGGGTTGATTGGGAACAGGATAAGTTCCTAAGCTAACAGGTGTTTTCGTATGCCCTTTGTTTTCCTGACATGTGCGACAATTAGCTATGTGTCTTTTTATATCTGTAAGCATTGTATGCCAATAAAACAATGATTTGGCTTTCTGTGACATTAATGAGAACCCAGGGTGTCCATGTAATGGATTTGAATGCAACCAATTCAGGACAGTGGAAACAAGTGAGTTTGGTACTACTACCTGGTCGTTAGTTACATGTGGTGTATTGCGGGTTTTCCTTGTCACAGTCCTACACAGAATATTATCTTTGATTACATAATTCTGCTGCTTATACTTTATATATTCTTTTTCTTTATGATTGCCTTTCAAAGCATTTATAATTGTTTCTATTTTCTGATCTTTTCTTTGCTCAGTCTGTAACAATTCAGCACTCCAGCCTAAATCTTCTTGTTCAGATATTGTTTTTACAATAGGCATGGATGTTGATATATCTATTAATTCAGCTAAAGACTCCGTACAAGATGACACGGGGTTGCGTGATAATGCATCCGCAATGATATTTGCTTTCCCAGGTAAATACCCGATTCTTGCGCCAAAATCTTGAATGATTAAATGCCACCGAGTTCGTTTAGGGCTGTGATTGAAGCCTTTAAAGAACTCTGTTAGTGGTTTATGGTCAGTAAGAACCTTAACGGGATAACCGTAAATTATGAACTTAAAATGCACTAGCGAATTAACAATAGCTAGTCC
The DNA here is from genome assembly GCF_036898095.1 of Palaemon carinicauda. Lineage (NCBI taxonomy): Eukaryota > Metazoa > Arthropoda > Malacostraca > Decapoda > Palaemonidae > Palaemon > Palaemon carinicauda. Next base: position 23,018,108 of record NC_090748.1, on the reverse strand, counting down.
TTCCTTGTCTATTACTGCATATTTACTTTCGGAAGTTCTCAATTTTCGAGAATAGAAAGCTATCGGGAAAAACTGTTTATCATATTGCTGAAGCAATACCCCTCCCACTCCTAAGTCTGAGGCGTCTGTTGCAATGAAGAATTCCTTACCGAAGTCAGGAAATTTTAAGATAGGAGAACTACACAGTTCATCTTTCAAAGTATTAAACGCCTGTTGATGTTGCTCAGACCATATGAAATCTACGCCCTTCTTCGTAAGATCAGTTAAAGGAGCGGCTATTATTGAATAGTTGCGTATAAAACGCCTGTAATATCCACTACAACCCAGAAATTGCTGTATTCCCTTGACATTAGTAGGTATGGGAAAATTACGTATAGCCGACACCTTATCATGGACTACTTCAAGACCTTGGCTTGACACCATGAAACCCAAATATACTAATTCTGTTTTGAAAAATTCACACTTACTAATCTTTACCCTTAAGTTATGTTGTCTTAATCTCTGTAGTACTAGTTCTAACTTACGTAGATGTTCTTCTAAGGTGTTGGAAAAGATTACAAGATCATCCATATAGGCATGCAATATATCCCCTAACAAGTCTCCAAACACTATGTTAATCATTCTTGTAAATGTTATAGGAGCACAACGTAAACCAAAAGGCATCCGTAAAAATTCATAATGTCCCCTGGCTGTGCTGAAGGCTGTGTATGGGATACTATCTTCTTCTAATGATATCTGGTGAAAGCCTTTAAGTAAGTCCAAACTGGTAAAATATTTATTCTGACCTAACAAAGACAAAATATCGTCAGTACATGGCACTGGGAATCGATCAGGGATCGTTTCCTCGTTTAGACGACGGAAGTCGACACAGATACGCCATGTTCGATCTTTTTTCGGTACAACTATTAAAGGAAAATTATAAGGGCTATTTGATTTTCTAATGACTCCTTCCTCTAACATTTTACCTACTTCATCATTTATTTCATTCTGGAATTTCATAGGGAGTCTGTACGAGGGTACATATATAATTTTCTGTTTGTCTTTTAACCTTATTTGATGCTCGATCACATCTGTTTTCCCTAAGGATCCATCCGTAGTGGAAAAGACATCTGTATATTTATTTAAAAGTTCAAAAATTTTCTGCTGAATTTCTTCGTCTTGAATGTCCTTACTGATTTTATTTTTAATAGATCGTAAAAGGGATTCATCCGCAACTGATTGAGAGTGATTGATTTCAGCAACGGTAAGAATACGATGTTTATAAACTTCTACATCCAAGATATGTTGATTTTTGTGAATTACTAAAGTGTTATTTAAATGATTACAGACTTCGATATTACATTGCTGATGTGAGCCTACTGTATAAATAGCTTGTGTGACAGACAATCCGTTGGTTTTCAAAGTATCGGAAAGGATTAATATTTCAGATCCCGGTAGTGTTTTCTTTATTTGCACTATTAAATTCGAAGGTATGTTTGGTTCGATATATTGCGTGCAAGATGATATTACGGGTGAACGAGAATTCTGCTGGGTCGCGTGTATTATTTCTTTATTAGTGAGACAAGTTATTGGTTCTTCAACGTACGTTACGGTTACATTTGTCGTCTCCTTATTATCCAAAACAGACTTTAAAGTATTAGAAGACTTATAGAATTTCCCTTTGATATACACGCCGTGCTTTGCAGGAGCTAAGATAATGTTTTGATTTCCCATAGATGGGTATCCTATAATTACAGCTGGATACATATTAATGTTTTTCACAACAACAAATGTATCGGCAAACGTGCGATTACCGACTCTGAACTGAATATGAGTTATGCCTATGACGTTTAATTCATTATTTCCTATACCTGAAAGTCTGATTCCTGATTTTTCAATCGGAAAGTTCGAAAACAACAAATGATGCGTCTTCAAATCCATAATATTACGTGGACTACCAGAGTCAAAAAATAACGTAAAGGATTTGTGTTCTAAATTTACAGCATATAAGGTTGGCCGTAACTCATTTTGGCTTATTATTGTATGAATTCGTTGCAAATCTACGGGAGCATGCACTGTTTTACTTAATTCGGCCGTGTGTTTCATAGGAAAATCTATTGTCTCACAATTATCTGATAAAACATTAAATTGATTATTCAATACTATTGATGTTGACATAAATGACCTTGACCCAACATCACTCTCTTCCCCTCTAGAGTTAACTATGTGGTATTTGCTTTGCTCTGCACATTCTGAAAATTAGGCTGACTTTGCGAGGTCTGGTTTGACGGCCCAGGCTCAGCGATATTTGAAGAAGTGTTTGTTTGTTTCGGACTCTGAACTGCATTGACATTTTGTTGTTTCTTCTTATTGTTAAAATGAGGATTTTTCTTTTTATTTCCATATGGAACTGACTGTGGAATTGACTGTGTATTTCTAGGATATTGTTGTGTCTTACGCGCGTAACATTGACTATAAGAATGTGATCCTGTGTTGTGAACTGAACAAAATTTCGTTCTACAGTCTGCGCTTATGTGACCTTGACGTTTGCAGTTGTAACACGTCACTCCCGCTACTGGATTATTAATTACGTTCACTGTTTGTGGTTTTGTTTCATTCTTAGCAAAAACTTGAGTTAACACGGGATCGAGATCTGGACACTTGGACATGTGCTTCTTTATCTGTTTATAGACATCCAATTCCGTACTTGCAGGCATTAACTTCTTATCAAAGCACCGCACTAAAGCTTCAGGCAACATAAGTGTCATGCAAGTTAAATACATTAATCGTAAAAAATCTTTCACGGAGATATTATCGTTAGTAACCCAAGTGGAATTACCTAAAATGTCCTGATATTCGTTAAGCCTATCAGCTATGAGAGCTGCTCTCTCAACAACATTAAGCCGATTCATAGTGGCTTGATTAAGTGTATTTCGTAACGTTAACACTACATCCAAAGCTTCTTCACCCCCATAGATCGCGCGTAACCTAACTTTGAAATCATCCCAAGTAACTGCTTCCTGAAATGAAACACCTCTTAAATACGCACTCGCATCCCCCTTAGAAAAATCTATAAAACTTTTAGCTTCTTGTAATTGTACAAAAGGATCTACGATTTGTTTGGCATTTAAATGGGCATCAACGGATGAAATCCATGACTCCACATTTTGTGGCAAGAACCCGTTGACACGGCCTTGAAAAGGAAGGATTGCTGACCTGGCATTTACAAGCGTCACAATTGGAGGAGGATTAGCCTGGCCTACACCACTAGGTCCAGGGGTAGGGCTGACAGGAGGAGCCATGACTGCTGTATTCTTTTTTTTTCTATCTCTTTGACCCCTTTCAATCCTATCAAAATATCTATATGAGTACAGACGCCCACTGCGTAAACGCATATGTATAATAAAATTCCCCCAACAATGTTACTAATCCCAATACATTTCCCCCCAAGAGTTTATGAAAGAAAAAGGAATTAGCACAAAGAAAGAAAAATTTTAAATGAGAATTAGCACTAAGAAAGAAAAATTCTAAATGAGAATTCGGAGTTTCTTATAACAAAGTTTAGGAATTCACTCACCCCAGTAATATTTGACTAACGACTTGTGATAACTACACTTCACTGCACAAACTGAAATGAATACAAAATCTTTGTACTTAGCTTTATATGTAGTCGAGTCGTCTCTCTCTCTCTCTCTTGATGTTTTGTTAGCGATGTCTCGTTCTAGTTTCTTGTAGAATGTAGGTCTTCCTGGATATGTTTTGCAATAGTTGAATGCCAGTCCTTGGGTTTCCTAGGATGTTGATTGAAGATTCTATTTGTATACTAACATATGTTGGTGTTAGCATTTTCGTTGGACTCAGTCAAAATTGTAGATATTTGTAGATAGTTCTGAGTTCTTGAAGATCTTTATCAGGTATTACAGCTTTTATGTTGAAGTCTTGAAGATATATCTCTGGTTTTACAGCTATTTATTTTTGAAGTCTTGAAGATATTTCTCTAATTCTTAGAGTATAACCGCTGTCTTTGAGTTTAAGCGCTGCCACCATTTATTGGTGTGCTACTGTCTTAAGCACACATTTGAGTATGAGTTGTTTTCAGATATATTTAGATGGTTTATTGAACACATCTTGGTGGTTTTTAAGTTTTATTGTATATAAACAACTGAGTTAAACATCTCCATCACTGGAGGAAGCTGTGTTGGTCCACATGACCAATTCTGGTGAAGTTTAGATAAGAACTGAACAAATTACTGACATCCCAAATATCGTATGCTTGGTTTACTTTAGACACGTGACGGAATCGGAAGACACCTGCATCCGGTGACGTCACAAACTTTCACACGAAGAGTCAATGTGTTGACACTAAGAAAGAATGACAACTTAGCATCTTACATCCTGTACACAATTTGAGTTGACCATAGCAAATCTCACGGCCAGCTCTTCCAACCAACATGACATATTACGTCATTTGTTTTAAACATGTAATATTACTATTCTAATCATTACATATATACATATACACATACATATACATATATACATATATATATACACACACACACATATATATATATATATATATATATATATATATATATATATATATATATATATATACATATATATACACATACATACATACACATACATACATATGTACATATACATTTATATACATACAACATTAATATCATAAACATATAATCATGTATATATCAATACTTATATCTAGCATAACACTATATAGTGCCAATATACTTATGCATACTATATAAAATAATTGTACCCTTTAATGAATGGTAGCTTAGGTCTAAATATTAATTTCACAGCGACGTTAATTATTCACAATACATTCAATTCTACATTAAGTGGTTAATGTTTTTTTTATATAGCTTACAAATCTCTTTACATATAAAGGCGTCGAGTTTATACATTCCATGACAAATATTCAAGTTGTTTTCAAAGGTTTCTTTTATGAAACTGGACTCTATGATGTTTCTTTCCACTAAGTTATTTGAATGAACCAATTTCTTTGCACCTGTCCAATTAATGTTGTGATTTTTATCTCTAACGTGAGCAAAGAGTGTATTATTATCTTGAGCATACCTGACACTTTTCTTGTGTTGTTCAATTCTCTTTTCTAGGGCTTTACCAGTTTGACCAATATAGTATTTTTCACAAGCATTGCATGGAATACGATATACACATCCCTTGGTAATGTCAGGAGAATTCTTTATTAATGCTGTTTTTATTTTATTTTTACTCTTAAAAGCTACATTTACATTGAAATTTTTTAACAGTTAGGGAATTTCTTTAAAAGAATTACAATAAGGTAGTACAAGTAAATTTTGTGTGTTGTAGTTTTTTCTGTTATCATTACCGAAAAAAGTCTTTTTTGCTGTTCTTAGAGCATCATCTAACACAATTTCCGGATACTTTAGTTTTTACCTATTGCTCTAATCCCATTTATTTCGTCATCAATATATTCAGGGCTGCACACTCAAAATGGTCTTAAAAACATAAAAGTAAATGCAGATTTCTTAACTTTGTTACCTTGGTTTGAGTAATAATAGACATATGCCGAGATATTCGTTAGCTTTCTGTATACATTAAACTTAAGACTATTGTTACATCTATGTTTGCAACAGTACAAAAAAGGTAGTGTACAAATATTCTCCAGCTCCATAGTGAAATTTATTGATAGTACCAAACTATTCAATCTAAGAAAAAAGTTATCTAAATTTTCATTTCCTGGCCACACACATATTATGTCGTCAATATATCGAAACCATTTTACATTGTTAGGTATGATGTTATTTAAGATTCTGCTTTCAAAAAATTCCATATATAGATTGCTTAATACTGAGGATGAAGGGTTTACCATAGCCATACCAAAAGTTTGTGCATAAAATCTCCCATTAAATTATAATTTACAATCTTTTATACATAGTTTAATTAATTCTATTAAGGTGTGTTTGGAGAATGGTAGATTCAATTGTCTATTATCTAAAGTACCTATTGATGACATGTTGGAATTTTTATCTGAAACCTTATATATATGCATTTATATATAAATAAATATGTATATAGAGTTATATAAATATGTATATATATATATATATATATATATATATAATTACATATATTTATGTATTTGTAATTACACACACACTCATATATATATATATATATATATATATATATATATATATATATATATATATACTCGCTGGTTAGAGACTGATGTCTCGCCAGGTAAATCCTCGGACAGATAGATTAGTGTCAGGTTCGGATTTCCTTTTATGGCCTCTCGTGGCATGGTTGGTTTCGACCTGGCCTTTCATTAGAAGGGGCTAGCGTTCGATCCCAAGTATGAGGTAGAGATTTATTTCTATTTGAACACGATGTTGTGTTGATATTTATCCATATTGACTCATTAGGGGTAATTTGAATGAATTACTACCAATTGTGTCACGTGGTGGGCCGGGGAAATCGGGGTAAAACTCGCTGGTTAGAGACTGATGTCTCGCCAGGTAAATCCTCGGACAGCTAGATTAGTGTCAGGTTCGGATTTCCTTTTATGGCCTCTCGTGGCATGGTTGGTTTCGACCTGGCCTTTCATTAGAAGGGGCTAGCGTTCGATCCCAGGTATGAGGTAGAAATTTATTTCTATTTGAACACGATGTTGTGTTGATATTTATTCATATTGACTCATTAGGGGTAATTTGAATGAATTACTACCAATTGTGTCACGTGGTGGGCCGGGGAAATCGGGTAAAACTCGCTGGTTAGAGACTGATATCTCGCCAGGTAAATCCTCGGACAGCTAGATTAGTGTCAGGTTCGGATTTCCTTTTATGGCCTCTCGTGGCATAGTTGGTTTCGACCTGGCCTTTCATTAGAAGGGGCTAGCGTTCGATCCCAAGTATGAGGTAGAAATTTATTTCTATTTGAACACGATGTTGTGTTGATATTTATCCATATTGACTCATTAGTGGTAATTTGAATGAATTACTACCAATTGTGTCACGTGGTGGGCCGGGAAATCGGGTAAAACTCGCTGGTTAGAGACTGATGTCTCGCCAGGTAAATCCTCGGACAGCTAGATTAGTGTCAGGTTCGGATTTCCTTTTATGGCCTCTCGTGGCATGGTTGGTTTCGACCTGGCCTTTCATTAGAAGGGGCTAGCGTTCGATCCCAGGTATGAGGTAGAAATTTATTTCTATTTGAACACGATGTTG
>NC_090748.1:23002305-23010388 GCF_036898095.1 Palaemon carinicauda | reverse complement strand
AAATCCTGTACTTCCATAATTTGAACGATATTATCTGAATGTTCATTTAACAAATCCATAATTTTATTGATTGAAGCTAACTGATCCCTTAGTTCTGACATAATCAATTCATCTTTATGAGTCAAGAACTCAATTTTCTTATTTTGATTACTAATTTTAAGACGATTGGAAAGTCCTAAACCTAAACTTGCAACAGACCCAAAGATGCTTAATGCAGCATAAATGAACGGATTCCGTCTTTCTTTTTGTTCGTGTCCTACAGTCCACATCAAAAGGTCATAAGCCAAAGATCCTGTCTCTCCAGTCTTATTCTTTAAGTCATCAGATAGCATCTCTGCAACTTTTAATGTTGAGCTAAGCAAACTCTTAGTAGTCAAATGAAAATGTCTCCTATGCAACTCATCCAATGATGCAGAAAACCTTGAAATGGCGGTTCTTAAGCTAGTGACATCATTCTCTTGAAGAAAAATTGCTTGCATATGCACTTCGACAATTACGTTGGTTGATGTAATAAAAATGTCTTCTTGTCTTTCAACTATATTTCCATATTTAAAATATATATTCTTAGTCTTAGAACTCATCCCATACGAAAAAAATGTCTGAGCGAACAATATCACTCCCCACAACAAAAAATTCATCTTGGAAACCTGTAACGAGAAAAAATATATGTAATTACTCCTGTATTAAAAAGAAAACTTTTAAATTAAAATTAAAATTTTTCCTCACTTCTTTTTAATTTCTTATGTGAGACAATGGTACTATTCTCTCATCCGTGGGTTGGGCTACATTTTGAATTCTAAACCTATTGGCCGTTAATATTTCCAAAATGTTAAATGGGCCTTCAAACTTAGGTGTTAGTTTATAGTTGAGCCCTTTTCTGACATTGATTTGAATATAGATGTTATCACCCACGGTATATGTTTTAGTTGGTTTCGCTATTTTATCATGATTCCTTTTCATTATGATTTGTGATTCTTCTAAATTCTTTCGAAGGATATCATATCGACTTATACTTGCATTTATACATTCTTTTAAAGGATTTGATAGATTAGTTGTAGGCGTTAATACATGGAAAGGTGTTCTAACTGGGGGTACCATACAATGCTTCATGCGGTGACATTTTAATTGATATATGATATGAATGATTCAGAGTACTCAGTGCCGCCGGTATTGCAATATCTCAGTTGGGGGTCTGATCCCCCTAGTGTTACCCTTAATATATTTAATATCTTCCTATTTGCTCTTTCCACTAGCCCATTCGACTCTGGGTGATATATCATGGTATTGATCTTCTTTATTTTGAGGAATTCACACAATGAGGTAAGAAAGTGATTATTAAATTCACCACCCGAGTCTGAGATTATCATGTGTGGAATTCCATGTTTACAAATGTAACACTCGTAAAACTTCCTAGCGCATTCAATCGCAGTTTTAGTTTTAAGCGCTATTAGTTCTGTATATCGAGTTAAAGCATCTATAATTACTAAGAGGTGCTTATTCCCTCTGTCTGACTCGTAAAATCCTGTTAACAAATCTAAATGTATTCTTTCAAAGGGTTGATTGGGAACAGGATAAGTTCCTAAGCTAACAGGTGTTTTTCGTATGCCCTTTGTTTTCCTGACATGTGCGACAATTAGCTATGTGTCTTTTTATATCTGTAAGCATTGTATGCCAATAAAACAATGATTTGGCTTTCTGTGACATTAATGAGAACCCAGGGTGTCCATGTAATGGATTTGAATGCAACCAATTCAGGACAGTGGAAACAAGTGAGTTTGGTACTACTACCTGGTCGTTAGTTACATGTGGTGTATTGCGGGTTTTCCTTGTCACAGTCCTACACAGAATATTATCTTTGATTACATAATTCTGCTGCTTATACTTTATATATTCTTTTTCTTTATGATTGCCTTTCAAAGCATTTATAATTGTTTCTATTTTCTGATCTTTTCTTTGCTCAGTCTGTAACAATTCAGCACTCCAGCCTAAATCTTCTTGTTCAGATATTGTTTTTACAATAGGCATGGATGTTGATATATCTATTAATTCAGCTAAAGACTCCGTACAAGATGACACGGGGTTGCGTGATAATGCATCCGCAATGATATTTGCTTTCCCAGGTAAATACCCGATTCTTGCGCCAAAATCTTGAATGATTAAATGCCACCGAGTTCGTTTAGGGCTGTGATTGAAGCCTTTAAAGAACTCTGTTAGTGGTTTATGGTCAGTAAGAACCTTAACGGGATAACCGTAAATTATGAACTTAAAATGCACTAGCGAATTAACAATAGCTAGTCCTTCCTTGTCTATTACTGCATATTTACTTTCGGAAGTTCTCAATTTTCGAGAATAGAAAGCTATCGGGAAAAACTGTTTATCATATTGCTGAAGCAATACCCCTCCCACTCCTAAGTCTGAGGCGTCTGTTGCAATGAAGAATTCCTTACCGAAGTCAGGAAATTTTAAGATAGGAGAACTACACAGTTCATCTTTCAAAGTATTAAACGCCTGTTGATGTTGCTCAGACCATATGAAATCTACGCCCTTCTTCGTAAGATCAGTTAAAGGAGCGGCTATTATTGAATAGTTGCGTATAAAACGCCTGTAATATCCACTACAACCCAGAAATTGCTGTATTCCCTTGACATTAGTAGGTATGGGAAAATTACGTATAGCCGACACCTTATCATGGACTACTTCAAGACCTTGGCTTGACACCATGAAACCCAAATATACTAATTCTGTTTTGAAAAATTCACACTTACTAATCTTTACCCTTAAGTTATGTTGTCTTAATCTCTGTAGTACTAGTTCTAACTTACGTAGATGTTCTTCTAAGGTGTTGGAAAAGATTACAAGATCATCCATATAGGCATGCAATATATCCCCTAACAAGTCTCCAAACACTATGTTAATCATTCTTGTAAATGTTATAGGAGCACAACGTAAACCAAAAGGCATCCGTAAAAATTCATAATGTCCCCTGGCTGTGCTGAAGGCTGTGTATGGGATACTATCTTCTTCTAATGATATCTGGTGAAAGCCTTTAAGTAAGTCCAAACTGGTAAAATATTTATTCTGACCTAACAAAGACAAAATATCGTCAGTACATGGCACTGGGAATCGATCAGGGATCGTTTCCTCGTTTAGACGACGGAAGTCGACACAGATACGCCATGTTCGATCTTTTTTCGGTACAACTATTAAAGGAAAATTATAAGGGCTATTTGATTTTCTAATGACTCCTTCCTCTAACATTTTACCTACTTCATCATTTATTTCATTCTGGAATTTCATAGGGAGTCTGTACGAGGGTACATATATAATTTTCTGTTTGTCTTTTAACCTTATTTGATGCTCGATCACATCTGTTTTCCCTAAGGATCCATCCGTAGTGGAAAAGACATCTGTATATTTATTTAAAAGTTCAAAAATTTTCTGCTGAATTTCTTCGTCTTGAATGTCCTTACTGATTTTATTTTTAATAGATCGTAAAAGGGATTCATCCGCAACTGATTGAGAGTGATTGATTTCAGCAACGGTAAGAATACGATGTTTATAAACTTCTACATCCAAGATATGTTGATTTTTGTGAATTACTAAAGTGTTATTTAAATGATTACAGACTTCGATATTACATTGCTGATGTGAGCCTACTGTATAAATAGCTTGTGTGACAGACAATCCGTTGGTTTTCAAAGTATCGGAAAGGATTAATATTTCAGATCCCGGTAGTGTTTTCTTTATTTGCACTATTAAATTCGAAGGTATGTTTGGTTCGATATATTGCGTGCAAGATGATATTACGGGGTGAACGAGAATTCTGCTGGGTCGCGTGTATTATTTCTTTATTAGTGAGACAAGTTATTGGTTCTTCAACGTACGTTACGGTTACATTTGTCGTCTCCTTATTATCCAAAACAGACTTTAAAGTATTAGAAGACTTATAGAATTTCCCTTTGATATACACGCCGTGCTTTGCAGGAGCTAAGATAATGTTTTGATTTCCCATAGATGGGTATCCTATAATTACAGCTGGATACATATTAATGTTTTTTCACAACAACAAATGTATCGGCAAACGTGCGATTACCGACTCTGAACTGAATATGAGTTATGCCTATGACGTTTAATTCATTATTTCCTATACCTGAAAGTCTGATTCCTGATTTTTCAATCGGAAAGTTCGAAAACAACAAATGATGCGTCTTCAAATCCATAATATTACGTGGACTACCAGAGTCAAAAAATAACGTAAAGGATTTGTGTTCTAAATTTACAGCATATAAGGTTGGCCGTAACTCATTTTGGCTTATTATTGTATGAATTCGTTGCAAATCTACGGGGAGCATGCACTGTTTTACTTAATTCGGCCGTGTGTTTCATAGGAAAATCTATTGTCTCACAATTATCTGATAAAACATTAAATTGATTATTCAATACTATTGATGTTGACATAAATGACCTTGACCCAACATCACTCTCTTCCCCTCTAGAGTTAACTATGTGGTATTTGCTTTGCTCTGCACATTCTGAAAATTAGGCTGACTTTGCGAGGTCTGGTTTGACGGCCCAGGCTCAGCGATATTTGAAGAAGTGTTTGTTTGTTTCGGACTCTGAACTGCATTGACATTTTGTTGTTTCTTCTTATTGTTAAAATGAGGATTTTTCTTTTTATTTCCATATGGAACTGACTGTGGAATTGACTGTGTATTTCTAGGATATTGTTGTGTCTTACGCGCGTAACATTGACTATAAGAATGTGATCCTGTGTTGTGAACTGAACAAAATTTCGTTCTACAGTCTGCGCTTATGTGACCTTGACGTTTGCAGTTGTAACACGTCACTCCCGCTACTGGATTATTAATTACGTTCACTGTTTGTGGTTTTGTTTCATTCTTAGCAAAAACTTGAGTTAACACGGGATCGAGATCTGGACACTTGGACATGTGCTTCTTTATCTGTTTATAGACATCCAATTCCGTACTTGCAGGCATTAACTTCTTATCAAAGCACCGCACTAAAGCTTCAGGCAACATAAGTGTCATGCAAGTTAAATACATTAATCGTAAAAAATCTTTCACGGAGATATTATCGTTAGTAACCCAAGTGGAATTACCTAAAATGTCCTGATATTCGTTAAGCCTATCAGCTATGAGAGCTGCTCTCTCAACAACATTAAGCCGATTCATAGTGGCTTGATTAAGTGTATTTCGTAACGTTAACACTACATCCAAAGCTTCTTCACCCCCATAGATCGCGCGTAACCTAACTTTGAAATCATCCCAAGTAACTGCTTCCTGAAATGAAACACCTCTTAAATACGCACTCGCATCCCCCTTAGAAAAATCTATAAAACTTTTAGCTTCTTGTAATTGTACAAAAGGATCTACGATTTGTTTGGCATTTAAATGGGCATCAACGGATGAAATCCATGACTCCACATTTTGTGGCAAGAACCCGTTGACACGGCCTTGAAAAGGAAGGATTGCTGACCTGGCATTTACAAGCGTCACAATTGGAGGAGGATTAGCCTGGCCTACACCACTAGGTCCAGGGGTAGGGCTGACAGGAGGAGCCATGACTGCTGTATTCTTTTTTTTTCTATCTCTTTGACCCTTTCAATCCTATCAAAATATCTATATGAGTACAGACGCCCACTGCGTAAACGCATATGTATAATAAAATTCCCCCAACAATGTTACTAATCCCAATACATTTCCCCCCAAGAGTTTATGAAAGAAAAAGGAATTAGCACAAAGAAAGAAAAATTTTAAATGAGAATTAGCACTAAGAAAGAAAAATTCTAAATGAGAATTCGGAGTTTCTTATAACAAAGTTTAGGAATTCACTCACCCCAGTAATATTTGACTAACGACTTGTGATAACTACACTTCACTGCACAAACTGAAATGAATACAAAATCTTTGTACTTAGCTTTATATGTAGTCGAGTCGTCTCTCTCTCTCTCTCTTGATGTTTTGTTAGCGATGTCTCGTTCTAGTTTCTTGTAGAATGTAGGTCTTCCTGGATATGTTTTGCAATAGTTGAATGCCAGTCCTTGGGTTTCCTAGGATGTTGATTGAAGATTCTATTTGTATACTAACATATGTTGGTGTTAGCATTTTCGTTGGACTCAGTCAAAATTGTAGATATTTGTAGATAGTTCTGAGTTCTTGAAGATCTTTATCAGGTATTACAGCTTTTATGTTGAAGTCTTGAAGATATATCTCTGGTTTTACAGCTATTTATTTTTGAAGTCTTGAAGATATTTCTCTAATTCTTAGAGTATAACCGCTGTCTTTGAGTTTAAGCGCTGCCACCATTTATTGGTGTGCTACTGTCTTAAGCACACATTTGAGTATGAGTTGTTTTCAGATATATTTAGATGGTTTATTGAACACATCTTGGTGGTTTTTAAGTTTTATTGTATATAAACAACTGAGTTAAACATCTCCATCACTGGAGGAAGCTGTGTTGGTCCACATGACCAATTCTGGTGAAGTTTAGATAAGAACTGAACAAATTACTGACATCCCAAATATCGTATGCTTGGTTTACTTTAGACACGTGACGGAATCGGAAGACACCTGCATCCGGTGACGTCACAAACTTTCACACGAAGAGTCAATGTGTTGACACTAAGAAAGAATGACAACTTAGCATCTTACATCCTGTACACAATTTGAGTTGACCATAGCAAATCTCACGGCCAGCTCTTCCAACCAACATGACATATTACGTCATTTGTTTTAAACATGTAATATTACTATTCTAATCATTACATATATACATATACACATACATATACATATATACATATATATATACACACACACACACATATATATATATATATATATATATATATATATATATATATATATATATATATATATACATATATATACACATACATACATACACATACATACATATGTACATATACATTTATATACATACAACATTAATATCATAAACATATAATCATGTATATATCAATACTTATATCTAGCATAACACTATATAGTGCCAATATACTTATGCATACTATATAAAATAATTGTACCCTTTAATGAATGGTAGCTTAGGTCTAAATATTAATTTCACAGCGACGTTAATTATTCACAATACATTCAATTCTACATTAAGTGGTTAATGTTTTTTTTATATAGCTTACAAATCTCTTTACATATAAAGGCGTCGAGTTTATACATTCCATGACAAATATTCAAGTTGTTTTCAAAGGTTTCTTTTATGAAACTGGACTCTATGATGTTTCTTTCCACTAAGTTATTTGAATGAACCAATTTCTTTGCACCTGTCCAATTAATGTTGTGATTTTTATCTCTAACGTGAGCAAAGAGTGTATTATTATCTTGAGCATACCTGACACTTTTCTTGTGTTGTTCAATTCTCTTTTCTAGGGCTTTACCAGTTTGACCAATATAGTATTTTTCACAAGCATTGCATGGAATACGATATACACATCCCTTGGTAATGTCAGGAGAATTCTTTATTAATGCTGTTTTTATTTTATTTTTACTCTTAAAAGCTACATTTACATTGAAATTTTTTAACAGTTAGGAATTTCTTTTAAAAGAATTACAATAAGGTAGTACAAGTAAATTTTGTGTGTTGTAGTTTTTTCTGTTATCATTACCGAAAAAAGTCTTTTTTGCTGTTCTTAGAGCATCATCTAACACAATTTCCGGATACTTTAGTTTTTTACCCTATTGCTCTAATCCCATTTATTTCGTCATCAATATATTCAGGGCTGCACACTCAAAATGGTCTTAAAAACATAAAAGGTAAATGCAGATTTCTTAACTTTGTTACCTTGGTTTGAGTAATAATAGACATATGCCGAGATATTCGTTAGCTTTCTGTATACATTAAACTTAAGACTATTGTTACATCTATGTTTGCAACAGTACAAAAAAGGTAGTGTACAAATATTCTCCAGCTCCATAGTGAAATTTATTGATAGTACCAAACTATTCAATCTAAGAAAAAAAGTTATCTAAATTTTCATTTCCTGGCCACACACATATTATGTCGTCAATATATCGAAACCATTTTA
>NC_090748.1:22989805-22992305 GCF_036898095.1 Palaemon carinicauda | reverse complement strand
GAAAAAGTACCAAAAATGCATTTTATTTTTTTCCCCTATATCGATTGATAGATAATTTTGTCACACCCAATATTGAATACCATCTTTTAAAGAGGAATATTTATTCATTTTAACGAAACCTTATTTTTCTCGTTGATCTTCTCCACAATCTGCAGTATCCTAATTTTTTTTTCTTACTCGTGTACAGCTCGTTCATAATATAAACAAAATTCAGCTGATAATTTTATTACCAATGGTCTTGGTTAATAGTTTTATGAGAATTTATCGTTTTTTATAATCGCTCAATAGATGATAGTCCTTTATCTCTCAAAATTTTAACAGACTGCAGAGCGTAAAGCAACTAATATCGGTTCCATATTCTTGGAAATTGTAGTCTCTCGATTTAAATTTTTTTAAACTCCCTTAAAAGTTTTATAAATCTTGGGGACTAATCACAGATTTTTTTTTTTATTATTATTAACGAAGGGGTTCTGAAAGAATAAACTATCGAAATAAATTCTCATCTTAAATTCACGAAATCTGATTACTTTTACATATCTGAAAATTCTCGAGTATTCAAATTTGAAGTACGCCCTATGAAAA
Source organism: Palaemon carinicauda (assembly GCF_036898095.1). Taxonomy (NCBI): domain Eukaryota; kingdom Metazoa; phylum Arthropoda; class Malacostraca; order Decapoda; family Palaemonidae; genus Palaemon; species Palaemon carinicauda. The sequence continues at coordinate 22,991,723 of NC_090748.1, read as the reverse complement.
CAATAATTCAGGCAATCGTCAATTAGAACTAAAAATTTTATAGAGAATAGTTTTTCGAAGCAGATCCTTCTATTTTTCTATAACATATCATATCAGACTATTAGAGCTTTAAAATAATAGATAATCAAATAATCTGGTTTTATAAAGACAATAAAACACATGAAATAAAAAACGGTATCCAAATAATATTCTGTTTCACAATAAAATGAAGTTCTCTATTGTATACCGAAAGCAATCAGAGATTTCAGACTGTGGCCAATGATTATTGCCACCAATGACCTAAAATCCACGGACATCACCATTGTCTTTTCATTATGTTGACTGTACAGTATATGGTGAAAAGTACAATGTTCATCCAGAATCGTGATCTTGATCCATATCATGTCTAAAATTTCATATTTTTTCCCAAATCATAATATCTATCCATTGTTAAAATCGGATGTGTCAATTTGTTTTTACATAATCTTTAGAATTGTAAAAAAGGTAAATTTGGTTTTAGATTCCAGATTCGGTACCAGATCATCTCCAAATGGCGATGAAGTCTTCCATGACCTAAGATCTACCTATCTATGGTGGATTATTTTGTCAAAATGCGTCAACTTAGTTTGACAAAATCTTTAAATTTGTGAAAATACATATCCAAATCTAGAATCCGGATCAGTATCCGGAACATCTCCATAATGTAACGGGGCCGTTCCCTAAAAATCCGTTGACGGTTTTAACGTAATCTGTTCTAGCCACATAAACAAATAAAAAAATTAATACATAAATGTTTACAGGCCCACGGACAAAAATTTGAAGATAGACGTATAAGTATGTAAAAAGACGTTGTAATATTACTTATTTGGCCAAGGTAATAATGGTTTCTTACTTCTATAGTTATCAAACGATGCATCATAAATAACTCTCAAATCTTGCAATGAGGTGATGGGAGGGTTAAAGATCATAAAAAAGGATATAAATAGGTTTTGGAATGCTTCTTCAAATATATAAAATAGTGGCTTGATTTTATCATTGGTACAAAACATTGATAATCATCGATTCCATAATTTTATAAGGAAGGATAAGGACCAGCTCTACAACAGAAAGAACATAGCCCAAAGGTTTATTATTATTTTTGAAAAATATATGTTTTATTATATAAAAGAAATGATAAACAGCATACAATTAAATATATTGCTAATAAAGAATAAATAATGAAATAAAATCTTGTTTAAAGGGACTATGATAGCTTACTCAAAGCAATTTGATTCGTCACATATTGCTCTGAAATGAGAGAGAGAGAGAGAGAGAGAGAGAGAGAGAGAGAGAGAGAGAGAGAGAGAGAGAGAGAGAGAGGGGGGGGGGGGAGAGATTATCTGATATATTTGTTAGTAAGTTATTAAAGTCCAGTAAAAATCTCAGATAGCCACTCCTGACATCTTATGTTTATTACATATGTTGTCTATTTTTCTTTTATTCGCTTAATCTCGACATTAGTCTTTTAATAGATTATAGTTTCCCATCCTTTTGTATAACTCTAGGTCCGAAGACTTCACCAATTAAGTGTTACTTTCGAGTATAATTATAACTCCTATATTTTTTTTTCTTTTTTAGAAGTAATAAAAAACACACAGATGCTCTATATGTATATCAAAGCTGGTCATTATAAACTCTCGCTAAATTTTAAATTATGTAAAATTTCCCGTTAAAAAATTTCAAAAATAGAAATTTGTAATTTTTACAGTTTTCATCTATTTAAATTTTTTTGAGAAAGATTTTAAAACAAATAATACATACCTTCTGACTCTTATTAGCGCCTTTACTATGTGTTTTCTTTTATCGATCTCAATAAGATATTATTTTCCGCCTTTTTTATATTATAGTATAAATGAAACATTCAAATCAATATACTAGGATAAGTATTATAGTGAGAGAA
>NC_090748.1:22967305-22974805 GCF_036898095.1 Palaemon carinicauda | reverse complement strand
GCCAAGTGGCTTAGTCACTGTCTATACAAGCTTGCCGACCAGGGTTCGATTCCCGGCCGGAGCCAAGCTCTTGTCTTTGTGTGATTTCGCCTGGGGCTCTGATCCCGAGGTCGTTAAGAGAATCCAGACATTAATGTATCAAAAATATATATGGCTTATTTGAATATGAAAAAACACGTAAAAATGTGCAAAATTTATCATTAATTGAATGCCAAGTAACAAACTACCAATTAGCTACGATGGTGAGGATAGGTTGATTTCAATTCTAAGTACAAAATACCTGAATTCGACAGGTATAAGTACAGAAGAATTGTCATTGACTTTTATCCTTCTTCGTGGCCAAGTGGCTTAGTCACTGTCTATACAAGCTTGCCGACCAGGGTTCGATTCCCGGCTGGAGCCAAGCTCTTGTCTTTGTGTGATTTCGCCTGGGGCTCTGATCCCGAGGTCGTTAAGAGAATCCAGACATTAATGTATCAAAAATATATATGGCTTATTTGAATATATATATATATATATATATATATATATATATATATATATATATATATATATATATATATATATATATATATATATATATATATATATATATATATATATATATATACATATATATATAATGTATATATATATATATATATATATATATATATATATATATATATATATATATATATATATACCTACATATAGATATATATATATATATATATATATATATATATATATATATATATATATATATATATATATATATATATATATATATATATATATATTTTGCTTAGAGAATCTGTAGGTGCAATACTTCAAAACTCAAAAGAAAGATTTAGAAGCATCTCATTTATCTTCACTTTGATCTTGCTTCTGCTCTTCACCTCATCCCAGTGCCCTATCAAGGACATTCTTTATGCTTAGAGCTGTTGTGCACAATCTGGCGGATCCTTTTTCTTTCTTTTTTTCTTACTCGTGTAACGTTATTTCTTTCTAAAAACTATATTCAGATGTTAGTGTTATTACCAATAGTCTTGCTTAACTGTTTATATGAATTTATCGTTTTCATAACCCGTTGATCTATGGTAGAGTTATTTTTTTATCAGAATTTTGACAGATCGCAGAGCTTAAGGGCTACTGATATCGGATAAATATTCTTGATAAGTGTATAGCTTATGGATTTTAATTTTTGGTTAAACAACCTTGTAAGTTATACTGATACATAGCTGAAAACTTATTCGATTATTCAAGTTAGAAGTACATCCTGAGAAAAAAATACTTTATACAATCCTCTATTAGGACGACAAATCCTATATAAAATACTTTTTCGAAGTAAATCCTTTAACTTTTCTGTTAATCATTCTTGTATATGAAGATTGTATTGTATATTATCCTATTAGAAATTAAAAAAAAAAATAGATAATTACATACTGTGGTTTTATAAAGCAAGTAGTTACCTCTTACGATCATTCTAAAACTCGTAAAATAAAAATGCTATCCAAAATAATATTCTGATTCACAAAAAAAAAAAAAAGGAAGTTCTGTATTCAAGAGCAATCACAGATTTTACATCCCGGATAATGAATATTGCCCACGATTACCTAAAGTCCCACAGACATCACATCCCACTTTTCATCATGTTGAACGTAATGGGGAAAAGTACAATGTTCATCCAGAATCGTGATCTTGATCCATACCATCTCTAAATTTACAATTTTTTTTTTTTTTTTTTTTTTTTGGTCAAACTATAATATCTATTCATAATTAAAATCGAATGTGTCAATTTGTTTTTACACAATCTTTAGAATTGCGAAAAATGGTTAAAATCCAGTTGTAGAATCCAGATCTAACATCTCTCTCTCTCTCTCTCTCTCTCTCTCTCTCCTCTCTCTCTCTCTCTCTCTCTCTCTCTCTCTCTCTCTCTCGTCTCTCTCTCTTTCTCTCTCTCTCTCTCTCTTTCTCTGTTTATATATATATATATATATATATATATATATATATATATATATATATATATATATATATATATATAATATTATATATGTATATATGTATATATATTTATATATATACTGTATATATATATATATATATATATATATATAGATAGAGAGAGAGAGAGGAGAGAGAGAGGAGAGAGAGAGAGAGAGAGAGAGAGAGAGAGAGAGAGAGAGAGAGAGAGAGAAGAATACTTCCTTGCCTTATATATTTTTTAGCAAGTTATTAAAGTCTAGGTAAATCTCAGACAGCCACTCCTGACATCCTATGCTGGATAGAGATGTTTTCTCTCTCTTTTTTTTTTTTTTTTTGCCTAATGTTGACATTGATGTTTTTAATAGATTATAGCATTCTATTCTTTTGTAAAACTTTAAGTACTAAGACTTTAGCAAGTAAATGTAACTTTCGAGAATAATCATAATTCCTATTGATATTTCTTTTTATGAGTAATAAAACAACATCGACATACAATGTATATGTGTATCAAATCTGGTCAACACAAACTATCTCTAAGTTATAAAGTTCGCTAATTATAGTAAATTTTCCGTAAAAAAAAGAAAAAAAAAGTTTTAAAATTTTACAGTTTGCATGTACATACATCTTTTTATATTAAATATTTTAAATCTAGTTATATATGCCGTCTTATTCTTATATTAGCGCCTTTACGTTATGTCTTCTTTCCTTAATCCCAATATGATATTATCTATATGAGTTTGTCATATTATTGTGTATAAATTATCCATTTAAATCCGTAAATTAAGATAAGGATTATTGTGAGAGAATTTTCTTTCAAGAAGGAAATGAAAGCTGTTTGTATCAGTGTTTGACGAGAACAAAGAAGAAGCTTCTATTTATCGACACACAGGCAGCCAATCAACATTATTGTCTTGAATTAAGTTCTCTCGCCCACTTTCTTCCCACGCTAGTGTCTGTTTGATTGTATTTGTCTGGATATAAGATTTCCTTTATGTGTCTCTAGAGTGAAGAAAGAGTAAAATGCAGAAAGGAATATTAGATTCGAAAATAGTGCTCCATTAAGGATTATCATATTGTTATAAAATGTTTTAAGGTAGAAAACAATATAAAAACCAGCGCCGAACTCATTTCAGCAAATGTTTCTGATGTTACAATAGGTATGATACAAATTGTAGAATTATAATAGTAAAATACCCGCATCGTAGATGCTTACATAAAAATGAAAAAAGTCCTAATCTCAGAGCTGAATAATGTAGATTATTCGATATAAAGTGTTTGTCTACATAGCCAGTCATGCTCAGTTTTAACTAATTGGGTTACCGCTACTTATATATGCATAAGAAAAGATGAATAAAATCTTTCATTTGAGGCAATATGTTTAATGTGTTTCTGTAGATTCTATATCAATTTCATTGATATTTCTTAATAACATCAGTAATTAGGAAAAATAATTTCCCATAAACAACCATATTATTAATTGATTATTTCTTAACGTTATTTATATTATGCTGTTTATCAAATACACTTTTTATTGAGCTGATACCTCAATATACAACTTCATTCTATTACCTATAATACTCATTGTAGCTTACTGTATATTATTATGAATATATTAAATACATTTTAAAAAGGCAAAATAGTATATAAAATGTAGGCCTGAAAAATATAGTAATATATAAAAGCTGGCGATAATTATTTGAAATAGATGTAAAATAGTCTTTTGTTCTTTATTTAATCATTGTAATGAGAGAAAAATCAGTAATTAATATTTTCACTTAGACTTAAAAACAAAACACTTCATATATATAAAGTTTCTTTGCCATAAAGATTATTTCAAATCTTCCCTAACTATAAGTCATAATAAAAAAAAATCTTCTTATACATACTTTTCATAGAATTTGAACCGGGAATAGACGTGTATTCTTGACTACTTTAATCATATCACCTTGATTAAACATTTAATTGTAATTAATGAAGTCAAAATTAATCATGATCGTTTGAGACGTTATACATACATATATATATATATATATATATATATATATATATATATATATATATACATATATATATATATATATATATATATATATATATATATATATATATATATATATATATATATGTATATATGTATATATATATATATATATATATATATATATATATATATATATATATATATATGTATGTATGTATGTAATGTATGTATGTATGTATGTATATATATGTATGTATGTATATATATGTTTATATATATTTATATATATATATATATATATATATATGTGTGTGTGTGTGTGTGTGTGTGTATATAATGTACAATGAAAAAGATACCAACTGAAAAACTAAATAGATTTTATTAAAGGTAACACTCTAAAAATCCCTTTGATGGCTTGCAAAGAGAAATGACAGTGGAAGGGTGAGACTCAGTCATGAATGAAGTGTTGAATTGTGCATTTTATAGGTGGTCTCGTGTTTCTCTCAATGAACATTTTTATTTCATGATTCTTTTTTATTTTGTTATTTGATTTTTTAGTGCCATTTTCTATATACTCTTTCCAGATCAAATAAAAGAAAAACAAAAAGGCAGGATTTTAAACTATGTAAAAGGGTCATCAATGGATGTGTTACAATATTGTCTCCCATGTATACGAATATCCCACAGAAAATGTCGAGTGAAACTTGTGCAAATATGCGCAAACGCAGACACAAACATACAATACTCACACATACTCTGAAATCTGAATTGGCATCACGAGTATACAGAGATTTAGGGCTGAAATAAAAGTTGATATTGAAAAAGATTCCCCTTTTTAAAATTTTTAAAACATTGTCTCTGGAAAGTGATGGATGGTGTAATACTATCGGAGAGCATAGATATCTATAGATAATAGTATATAAGACTAGCAGAGAAAATGGATAGTTACTGAAATGTAATGTTTTTGTTTTTTCATTAAATGTTTAATTTTAAAAGAAATGAATTCTGAACGCAGTGATCACTGATGTACAAAATCTTTGCCCCAAAAAATATTGTATAGCTTTCAGCGGATAAAACTCTCAGGAATCACTTGGCTAATTACTGTTTTCAAAACGGACGTGTTTTACAGATCTATAGGAAATTTTCCTAGATCACTTGTAAATGATCCATTTAGGTTATTTATTTAAGGAAATTGCATCCAACATAATTTAAAGGAAAATGGTTCTAGATATAAATAAACGACACATTTGCTTTATACAATGACCGCTGAATTTGGGCATTCTGGGATTTCGATTTTAATGTCAAGTAGCTACTACCTATTCCAGCCGAATTACCGCATAGGCAAACTAGGCATTTGCCTAGGGTCCCGCACATTTGGGGGCCCCCGCGATCCAAGGGGTTCTGATAACGGAATTGGTGAAAAGAAAAGGAATCTACCAGAATCTCAATGACAAGTTTGGATTTCTGTTCAAAATTACTACTATGCCAGATGCAGAATTGAGAGAAGCTGCATTAAAGTTGCAACAACACCTTTCAGCAGATGTTCAGGACACATTTGTTGAAGAAATAGTTCATTTTTCTGGGTATATGAATCAGATAAAGCTCCACCTGAAAAATGTGCGCCCTCAGCTGCTTTGAAACATTTAAGAAATGCAGGTATCTCAGAAATCTTCCCTAATGTTGACATAGTGTATCGCCTTTACCTAACACTTCCAGCTACTAACTGTCAAGGAGAACGTTCATTTTCTGTTTTGAAAAGAGTGAAAAACCAGCTCCGTTCAACAATGAGCCAAGACAAATTGTGTAACCTAGCCTTGTTGACCATTGAGTCTGATCTAACAAGAAATATTGATTTTCAGATTATAATTGATGATTTTGCCAATATGAAATCTAGAAAGAAATTTATTTAAGAAGTCCCTGTGAAGTTAATATATGTACATGCATGATTTGATGATAATCACAAAAAGGGACTGTAGAGGTTATGTTAAATACCAAAGGTGTGTATGAATGCTATTGCTTTAGTAACCTAGGATTCTTCTGTTTCTTTTCTTTAAACATATAATTAGATAAGCGTAATGGTAAATAATAATGAAAATTGAATTATTATGTTAAAGGAGATGGGTATAAGACGGCAAAGATTTAATTATCTAGAAATACTGTACTTTGAGTTTCTATTTTTGATATGAATGATTTACCTGATTATTATAGGCTTAATGGCAAAATGTGATATAAACGGAATGATAACAGTGGCTGTGTTGAATGTAATAGGTATAGGGTTTATATGATTAAGATTGTCTTATGCATGATACAATGAAAACAATAATGGTCAGTGATATATAAAGGGAATGATACTGCTGTAGTGGTTATGCTGAATTATAGTAGGTACATGATGTCACTACTTAATAGCCTAATCTAGTAATACTATGCTGTCTTGAGCTTATTCTCTTTTAAAATGCAAGATTTAACAAGATAGTTATAATGGCTGTTGGTAAATGGTTTTGGTTGCCTTGATGTACTTTCCCTATTAAATTTAATCTAAATAGCCAGAATGTATTCAATTAGACATTAAAACCAGCTCACACTGACAACACCCACCCCACCCCCCAAACTGGAGGGGGTTGCTTCGCTTACCCCGTAACTCAAAGGGGCGCCCCGCCCACCTGAATAGCCTAGGGGCCCAGAGACTTCTTAATCCGGCCCAAGTTGGACCAAATGTTTATAGCTAATATCTTCAAAATAATCAATCACACCAGAATCACTTGCTATCAGCCACCCTTCTCTGAATTGTTGATGCTATAGTGCATTGACAAATGAATCTAATTACAGCGTTTACTCTTAGAATTTTATTGCATCATAGCCGACACCGTCGCCACCAGTGAAGGGATTTGAACAGGTAAAGTTGTGACGTCCATCACAAACTACATTGTCTTCCCCACACTCCATCCCCTTCATTTTCCTCCCCATTTCCTCCTTTCACTTTTCATCTCTCTCTCTCTCTCTCTCTCTCTCTCTCTCTCTCTCTCTCTCTCTCTCTCTCTCTCTCTCTCTCTCTCTCTCTTTTGTTATCATTAAGTATTTCACTGTTAATTTTCTTCTACTTTTAATTCTTTTGTCTTCCCTACATACCTCCCCTTTTTTTCTGACTATCGCTCTCGTTTTCTTGTATTTATTCTCTTTTGTCTCCTTTTTTATCAAGATTTGATATCATTCCATGCTGATTTTTTTTTTATTCACAGTAGTATATCTTATTCTATTTCTGCAATGTAAATAGGTGAACTACAATCTTTTCCTAACTCCTCCCCAATCCTTCCATGTATATGTTCTGGTGAGCCACGTGCAGCAGGCAATGTTGGTCACATTCTGCAATTGCATAGGAAAGTGCCTCATCGCAGCCATGCCCACCATGCTACGTTGTAATCATAGTTGTATAACGGCTATTGCACTACGAATTTTACAGTTTCAATCGAAAGAAAGCAGCCAAGAAATTACGGTTTAGTTAGGACAGATACGAAATGTGCGCTTATTTTCTATTTTCATAAATGGAACTT
>NC_090748.1:22961243-22966805 GCF_036898095.1 Palaemon carinicauda | reverse complement strand
GATGGGTTGATTTCAATTCTAAGTACAAAATACCTGAATTCGACAGGTATAAGTACAGTAGAATTGTCATTGACTTTTATCTTTCTTCGTGGCCGAATGGGTTAGTCACTGTCTATATAAGCTTGCCGACCAGGGTTCGATTCCCGGCCGGAGCCAAGCTCTTGTCTTTGTGAGATTTCGCCTGGGGCTCTGATCCCGAGGTCGTTAAGAGAATCCAGACATTAATATATCAAAATATATATGGCTTATTTGAATATGAAAAACACGTAAAAATGTGCAAAATTTATCATTAATTGAATGCCAAGTAACAAACTACCAATTAGCTACGATGGTGAAGATGGGTTGATTTCAATTCTAAGTACAAAATACCTGAATTCGACAGGTATAAGTACAGTAGAAATTGTCATTGACTTTTATCTTTCTTCGTGGCCGAATGGGTTAGTCACTGTCTATATAAGCTTGCCGACCAGTGTTCAATTCCCGGCCGGAGCCAAGCTCTTGTCTTTGTGAGATTTCGCCTGTGGCTCTGATCCCGAGGTCGTTAAGAGAATGCAGACATTAATATATCAAAATGTATATGGCTTATTTGAATATGAAAAACACGTAAAAATGTGCAAAATTTATCATTTATTGAATGCCAAGTAACAAACTACCAATTAGCTACGATGGTGAAGATGGGTTGATTTCAATTCTAAGTACAAAATACCTGAATTCGACAGGTATAAGTACAGTAGAATTGTCATTGACTTTTATAATTTCTTCGTGGCCGAATGGGTTAGTCACTGTCTATATAAGCTTGCCGACCAGGGTTCGATTCCCGGCCGGAGCCAAGCTCTTGTCTTTGTGAGATTTCGCCTGGGGCTCTGATCCCGAGTCGTTAAGAGAATCCAGACATTAATATATCAAAATATATATGGCTTATTTGAATATGAAAAACACGTAAAAATGTGCAAAATTTATCATTAATTGAATGCCAAGTAACAAACTACCAATTAGCTACGATGGTGAAGATGGGTTGATTTCAATTCTAAGTACAAAATACCTGAATTCGACAGGTATAAGTACAGTAGAATTGTCATTGACTTTTATCTTTCTTCGTGGCCGAATGGGTTAGTCACTGTCTATATAAGCTTGCCGACCAGGGTTCGATTCCCGGCCGGAGCCAAGCTCTTGTCTTTGTGAGATTTCGCCTGGGGCTCTGATCCCGAGGTCGTTAAGAGAATCCAGACATTAATATATCAAAATATATATGGCTTATTTGAATATGAAAAAACACGTAAAAATGTGCAAAATTTATCATTAATTGAATGCCAAGTAACAAACTACCAATTAGCTACGATGGTGAAGATGGGTTGATTTCAATTCTAAGTACAAAATACCTGAATTCGACAGGTATAAGTACAGTAGAATTGTCATTGACTTTTATCTTTCTTCGTGGCCGAATGGGTTAGTCACTGTCTATATAAGCTTGCCGACCAGGGTTCGATTCCCGGCCGGAGCCAAGCTCTTGTCTTTGTGAGATTTCGCCTGGGGCTCTGATCTCGAGGTCGTTAAGAGAATCCAGACATTAATATATCAAAATATATATGGCTTATTTGAATATGAAAAACACGTAAAAATGTGCAAAATTTATCATTAATTGAATGCCAAGTAACAAACTACCAATTAGCTACGATGGTGAAGATGGGTTGATTTCAATTCTAAGTACAAAATACCTGAATTCGACAGGTATAAGTACAGTAGAATTGTCATTGACTTTTATCTTTCTTCGTGGCCGAATGGGTTAGTCACTGTCTACATAAGCTTGCCGACCAGGGTTCGATTCCCGGCCGGAGCCAAGCTCTTGTCTTTGTTAGATTTCGCCTGGGGCTCTGATCCCGAGGTCGTTAAGAGAATCCAGACATTATTATATCAAAATATATATGGCTTATTTGAATATGAAAAACACGTAAAAAAGTGCAAAATTTATCATTAATTGAATGCCAAGTAACAAACTACCAATTAGCTACGATGGTGAAGATGGGTTGATTTCAATTCTAAGTACAAAATACCTGAATTCGACAGGTATAAGTACAGTAGAATTGTCATTGACTTTTATCTTTCTTCGTGGCCGAATGGGTTAGTCACTGTCTATATAAGCTTGCCGACCAGGGTTCGATTCCCGGCCGGAGCCAAGCTCTTGTCTTTGTGAGATTTCGCCTGGGGCTCTGATCCCGAGGTCGTTAAGAGAATCCAGACATTAATATATCAAAATATATATGGCTTATTTGAATATGAAAAACACGTAAAAATGTGCAAAATTTATCATTAATTGAATGCCAAGTAACAAACTACCAATTAGCTACGATGGTGAAGATGGGTTGATTTTAATTCTAAGTAAAAAATACCTGAATTCGACAGGTATAAGTACAGTAGAATTGTCATTGACTTTTATCTTTCTTCGTGGCCGAATGGGTTAGTCACTGTCTATATAAGCTTGCCGACCAGGGTTCGATTCCCGGCCGGAGCCAAGCTCTTGTCTTTGTGAGATTTCGCCTGGGGCTCTGATCCCGAGGTCGTTAAGAGAATCCAGACATTAATATATCAAAATATATATGGCTTATTTGTTATGAAAAACACGTAAAAATGTGCAAAATTTATCATTAATTGATTGCCAAGTAACAAACTACCAATTAGCTACGATGGTGAAGATGGGTTGATTTCAATTCTAAGTACAAAATACCTGAATTCGACAGGTATAAGTACAGTAGAATTGTCATTGACTTTTATATTTCTTCGTGGCCGAATGGGTTAGTCACTGTCTATATAAGCTTGCCGACCAGGGTTCGATTCCCAGCCGGAGCCAAGCTCTTGTCCTTTGTGAGATTTCGCCTGGGGCTCTGATCCCGAGGTCGTTAAGAGAATCCAGACATTAATATATCAAAATATATATGGCTTATTTGAATATGAAAAAACACGTAAAAATGTGCAAAATTTATCATTAATTGAATGCCAAGTAACAAACTACCAATTAGCTACGATGGTGAAGATGGGTTGATTTCAATTCTAAGTACAAAATACCTGAATTCGACAGGTATAAGTACAGTAGAATTGTCATTGACTTTTATCTTTCTTCGTGGCCGAATGGGTTAGTCACTGTCTATATAAGCTTGCCGACCAGGGTTCGATTCCCAGCCGGAGCCAAGCTCTTGTCTTTGTGAGGTTTTGCCTGGGGCTCTGATCCCGAGGTCGTTAAGAGAATCCAGACATTAATATATCAAAATATATATGGCTTATTTGAATATGAAAAACACGTAAAAATGTGCAAAATTTATCATTAATTGAATGCCAAGTAACAAACTACCAATTAGCTACGACGGTGAAGATGGGTTGATTTCAATTCTAAGTACAAAATACCTGAATTCGACAGGTATAAGTACAGTAGAATTGTCATTGACTTTTATCTTTCTTCGTGGCCGAATGGGTTAGTCACTGTCTATATAAGCTTGCCGACCAGGGTTCGATTCCCAGCCGGAGCCAAGCTCTTGTCTGTGTGAGATTTCGCCTGGGGCTCTGATCCTGAGGTCGTTAAGAGAATCCAGACATTAATATATCAAAATATATATGGCTTATTTGAATATGAAAAACACGTAAAAATGTGCAAAATTTATCATTAATTAAATGCCAAGTAACAAACTACCAATTAGCTACGATGGTGAAGATGGGTTGATTTCAATTCTAAGTACAAAATACCTGATTTCGATAGGTATAAGTACAGTAGAATTGTCATTGACTTTTATCTTTCTGCGTGGCCGAATGGGTTAGTCACTGTCTATATAAGCTTGCCGACCAGGGTTCGATTCCCGGCCGGAGCCAAGCTCTTGTCTTTGTGAGATTTCGCCTGGGGCTCTGATCCCGAGGTCGTTAAGAGAATCCAGACATTAATATATCAAAATATATATGGCTTATTTGAATATGAAAAACACGTAAAAATGTGCAAAATTTATTATTAATTGAATGCCAAGTAACAAACTACCAATTAGCTACGATGGTGAAGATGGGTTGATTTCAATTCTAAGTACAAAATACCTGAATTCGACAGGTATAAGTACAGTAGAATTGTCATTGACTTTTATCTTTCTTCGTGGCCGAATGGGTTAGTCACTGTCTATATAAGCTTGCCGACCAGGGTTCGATTCCCAGCCGGAGCCAAGCTCTTGTCTTTGTGAGATTTCGCCTGGGGCTCTGATCCCGAGGTCGTTAAGAGAATCCAGACATTAATATATCAAAATATATATGGCTTATTTGAATATGAAAAACACGTAAAAATGTGCAAAATTTATCATTAATTGAATGCCAAGTAACAAACTACCAATTAGCTACGATGGTGAAGATGGGTTGATTTCAATTCTAAGTACAAAATACCTGAATTCGACAGGTATAAGTACAGTAGAATTGTCATTGACTTTTATCTTTCTTCGTGGCCGAATGGGTTAGTCACTGTCTATATAAGCTTGCCGACCAGGGTTCGATTCCCGGCCGGAGCCAAGCTCTTGTCTTTGTGAGATTTCGCCTGGGGCTCTGATCCCGAGGTCGTTAAGAGAATCCAGACATTAATATATCAAAATATATATGGCTTATTTGAATATGAAAAACACGTAAAAATGTGCAAAATTTATCATATATATATATATATATACAAATGTTTGAGTACGCGTATATATATATATATATATACATATATGTATATATAAATATATATATATATATATATATACAGTATATATGTATATATATATATATATGTATATATATATATATATATATATTATATATATATGTATATATATATGTGTCTATATATATATATATATATATATACATATATATATATATATATATAGAGAGAGAGAGAGAGAGAGAGAGAGAGAGAGAGAGAGAGAGAGAGGGGGGGGGGTGAGATTATCTGATATATTTGTTAGTAAGTTATTAGAGTCCAGTAAAAATCTCAGATACCCACTCCTGACATCCTCTGTTTATTACATATGTTGTCTATTTTGTTCCGCTTAATCTAGATATTAGTGTTTTAATAGATTATAGTTTCTCATCCTTTTGTATAATTCTAGGTCCGAAGACTTCACCAATTAAGTGTTACTTTCGATTATAATTATAAATCCTATATTCTTTCTTCTTTTTTAGAAGTAATAAAAAAACACACAGATGCTCTATAATTCTATATGAATATCAAAGCTGGTTATTATAAACTCTCGCTAAATTTTAAATTATGTAAAATTTCCCGTTAAAAATGTTCATAAATAGAAATTTGAAATTTTTACAGTTTTCTTCTATTTATATTTTTTTGAGAAATATTTTAAAACAAATAATATATACCTTCTGACTCTTATTAGTGCCTTTACTATGTGTTTTCTTTTATCGATCTCAATAAGATATTATTTTCCGCATTTTTTATATTACCGTATAAATGAAATATTAAAATCAATATATTAGGATAAATATTATTTTGAGAGAATTTCCTTTCAAAATGGAAATGAAAGCTTTGCGTGTCAGTGTTTGACGAAAAAA
>NC_090748.1:22951243-22958743 GCF_036898095.1 Palaemon carinicauda | reverse complement strand
AAGACTAGTGAGATCGGTGAGTTTTATTGTTTTAATTGCAAATGGCTACGAGTAGAAATGTTCAAATTTAACATTTCAATAGTGGTTTTGACCAAGGAGAGTAGAACAATAGAGACTGATAAGTAGATTGACGTAGCAAACGCAATATTGAAAAGACCCTGGTCAGACAATGCAGGTTTTATAATACGCTATTCAACAGTCATGCAACAAAGGAAAGAGAGACATTCACAATAAAGCTTAACTGAAAGGAATAAAGTCTGTGAGGCTCATTTTACTTGCAGCAAAACAATACCCGGTGTACTGTACACTGTTAAATATTTGCTTTTAAAATACACACGTGAATAAAGATTGCAGGCATTTATTATTTTATAAATGGATATATTGTGGTAATTGAGTGACATTACGGTCAGCAACATTTAAAAGATAATAGCAGTGTAAGGTAAAATTTACGGTCGCCTTGTATTTTACTGAAATAGAGACGAGAACAGTATATTTCAAAATTACGGGTTTTTTTAGCAGTATCTCTTTAAATTTTTTTCCAGACATGACAGCTATAATCCATTGATGAGGACCTTTACGTTTGTAGTAGTCGTTCTCGGGAGTAAATGTCTTCCACCAAAAAATCTTTAAATAAGTAAATAGAATAAGGTAAACATCTGATCGTACACAAGCTATGTCATATCGTAAAAAAAATATTTTTTGTTTCTATCCAACCCTATTGTAACAGTGATTTAACAGATAAATTATGTCATTGTGATTCATATATGAAATCATTGTACTATTTTTAATGAGAACAAAGGATAATTGTGAAAATATTTTAAACATATGCGTTAATAGCTACTTTTCCAATGTGTAACTTTAAATATAAAAAAAAAAAAACATACAAACTTCAAATGTAATTCAAATAGAAGAAATGAATTTTCTCCGCTCACTATATTTCATATTCGAGTCTATGATACTCAAGAAGAATATCTGAATCGGTCTTTCATTTCACGTAGAATGAAAGTATCCCACTGTAAAATATCCGATGGTTGGATGATGTCATTGTAGATGCAACGTAAAAAAGTGACAATAAAGGTTTTATAGATTATTCTTTGTGCTACATTTTAAAACGATGGTTCTATTCCGAAAATATAAATCTGTTTCGTACTACACCATATGACGCTCTTCACGGTGACAGCCACTGGCAGTAAGACAATAGACTAGATATTTTGTCCCCCAAAATCAGTAGGAGTTCCTACTTCCTTTGCAGCCATGACTTCCGAATCTTACGCACACATATACACACACACGGACACACACATACACACACGTATATATATATATATATATATACATATATATATATATATATATATATACACAACAATACTCTCTGTACTCTGCATAAATGAAATTATGCTACCAACACGATCGAATGAAAATATACAGATCTCCTCGAAGTGAGCATTAAAAAACAAAAATATTTTTTTTGTACCTGCTCCCCGACCATCTATGCCTTTCATGTAAACAGACAATTCAAATAATAAACCAAAAACTTTGATTCCCAACTGAAAAAAAAGAGAAGAATGAATGATTTGTATATTTATTTTTTTTTTGGGGGGGGGGGGGATTTGGAAGATTTCGAAAAACTTGGAAGGCTTCGAAGATTTCCATAAAAAAACATTAAGAGAAATATTTTTTGTTTTT
Organism: Palaemon carinicauda; assembly: GCF_036898095.1. NCBI lineage: Eukaryota > Metazoa > Arthropoda > Malacostraca > Decapoda > Palaemonidae > Palaemon > Palaemon carinicauda. The sequence continues at coordinate 22,957,054 of NC_090748.1, read as the reverse complement.
CACCAGAACAGATATTTTATTGTCTTATCTGTCACAACCAGTCTCAACGACGTCTGTCGTATGGCGCAGGACACAAAATAAGTCAGTGATATCTAGTAAATTAGGACTCTGCTGGAAGAAAAGATTACGTGATATATATATATTATATATATATATACATATATATATATATATATATATACACATATAAACATACATATATATACATATATATATATATAAATATATATATATATATATATATATTCATATATATTTATATATGTTTATGTATGTATATATACATATATATATATATATATATACATATATATATATATATATATATGTATATATATATATATATATATACATATATATATACATATATATATATATATATATATATTTATATTATATATATATATATATATATATATTTATATATATATATATATATATACATATATATATATATATATATATACATATATATATAATTATATATATATATATATATATATCATGGACTCCTTTAAGGAAGGACTGGAACGTCAGGACCTCGGGGTTTTTAACTTGAGTCTGAGACTTCATGCCTGATTTTTTTTTTAAATTGACATATGTTATGTATTTTCAAATTTTAAGATCATTTTGCTCCCACAACTTCTCCTGTTTTTATCTCATTTTCTATGCAAATCTCATTTTCTGTTCAAATCTCACTGACTAATGTGTTTTGTTTCTGTTTTTGTTATAGAAACGGTCCAGCTGTTGATCTCACAATATGCCACGTCACTGTAGCTGCTTTGGTTGTAAAGGGAACTATGATAGGACACCTTATGTAAAAAGTCATATCCTTCCCAAAAGATCCTGAGGTGAGGGAGAGATGGATATTGGCAATGCCGAATGAGAAAGAAAGCTTGAGACGCTTGAAGGAGATATATATTTGTGAGACACATTTCAATTGTGAATGGGTGTCAGTTAAGGGTGGCAAGCGACCCAAACAACCTCCATCATTATTTCCTGGAATACCAAAATCAGCTTTGAAGCAAGTTAACTCAGCCCCACGCCCAACATCATCTTCTACATCACAATCAAGAGCTAAAAAGGTGCATGCAGCTGCTGAGGCTGCAGACAAAATCCGAGATTTCGACCAATTTCGCGCCAAAATTAGCTCCTATTTTCCTGGTTTTAACGTCATAAAAGACCAGAAAGATCTCTACCTATCAAGAACTGACGCTACTGGACAAACTGTCAAGCAGTTCTTTCATCTACAACAAGTCAACACACCTTTTGGATTCCTATTCTTGAATAGAGTTGAGAAAGATGGCATTGAGGTGCCTAAACGACTTTTTCCTTTGCAAAAGAACAGCTTGCTCTCAAAATGGTCCCAGATTAGATCCATAACTGTACAGGTAAACACCTATGAGTACACAAGCCAGGAAAGTCTTCAGTACATAATAAGCCAGCTCTGCAAAATGACTGAGGCACACGAGCTTCCTCATTTTAACTTTCATTCTGTCACAGCTGCGGCTTGTGTTCAAACCTCCTGATGGTCGTCGATTTCATACCGACACTCTGATATTCGCAATGCAGCTTCACAACATATCACCCAGTGCATACAAAAATGATTCGTCGATCTGGCTTAATCCTTCTGCCATCAACAAAAAAGATAAAAGAAGTGCTTTCTAGTAGTCTGCAGGACTCCAACCTCAAAACGTTATTCGACCAGCTTAAGCCGCAGCAGCGTTTGGTGAATCTAATGTTTGATGAAGTAAAGCTGATCGAGACATTGCGATTTTCTGGAGGACATGTTCTAGGATATGCTCAAAACGTTGCAGTGGGTAGTGACCATGAAATGCTTGCTTCACATGCTATGGTTGTTGAAGTTGCCTGCCATTTGGTGGTCCACGCTATATTCTACGCGTTTTTACCCTGCATAAAGCTAGCTGCCGATAAGCTGAGTGAACTTCTTACTGAAGCTGCCTCAGCTGTAGTTGGTGCTGGCGGTACTGTGATTTCTTTGATATGTGACAATTGCAATACCAATCTCAGTGTTTATTCGAAACTTGGAGGACCTGGAAGTTGTCAAGTGCTATCCATTCAAGAGCAATCTATGTTCTTAGTGTACGACTACGTGCACATCTTCAAAAATGTAACAACTGGATTACTGTTGATGGCCAGACATTTCTTGGTTTATTATTTGAATTGTCTGTTTACATGAATGTCATAGATGGTCGGGGGAGCAGGTACAAAAAAATATTTTTGTTTTGAATGCTCACTTCGAGGAGATCTGTATATTTTCATTCGATCGTGTTGGTAGCATAATTTCATTTATGCAAAGTACAGAGAGTATTGTTGTGTATATATATATATATATATATATATATACGTCTGTGTATGTGTGTGTCCGTGTGTGTGTATATGTAGTATGTCAGGTGTTCAATGATAAGACTGTCGCTGCCGTAAAGACCTTCAAGGATTCATTGGGCATCAGCGAAGGCACCATCATTCTCACCCAGACAATGAGTGAGTGGTTCAAGATGATGAATGTGAAAGACCGTTTCTCAGCTAGACATCTACGTGACGAATCCAGACAGCCTTGGACAGCAGACTGTACATCTTTCACTAAGTTGGAGGACGCCTGCCAAATTATATCGACCTGCACATGGCAAGGAAGGTAGTGGTCGTAAGCTGAAGTTAACTAAGCAAACTGCTGAGGCATTCATTGTGTCTACACGTAATAATGTGGCTGCTGCCAAATTGCTTCTGGCAGAGAAAGACTTTGACTACGTTCTTCCTGCTATATTCGCGGATGAAGCCTTGGAAAAGTTTTTCGGTCAAGCCAGGCAAAGAAGTGGTGGAAACTTCTACATTGATGTAGTTGACATTATGGCTGCAGCAAAAGTTACAAATTTGCAGACACTTCTAAAGCATGACATTATGCCAGAATCTAGTTCTTGTGTGCTTGTTTGCGACAAGAATTGTACTTCTCCCAAAAATCCAGATGAGCGAAGTGAACTCATTGACGAGATCACTCCTCAAGACACTCGGGAGCTCTTGAGGTCTGCTGATAACCTTAAGCATAAAGTTGTATATTTGGCTGGATACCTTGTTCATAAATATTGTAATAGCACTAGTATGGAGGATATCATGGATGATGAAGATGGTAACGAGGTGTCATCTGAGTTCTTAGATCATTTGAATAGAGGTGGACTGAGTGTGCCAACTATTTCAACTGTCTTTTTTGTACATAATGCCTATAATTTGCATGCCATGACTGAAATGCATTGCCGCTTTCATTTTGCTGAATTGTTATCTTTTGTAGATGCACCTTTAGCTACTAATAATGCAGCATGTACGACTTTAGCCAACATTCTATTGAAAGCTCAGGTTCTCAATTTAAGTGACAAAGAAAAGGCTGTGAGATGCCTCAGGAGGTAAGAAAAGCTCTTCATCTAGCGATGTTCATCTAATCAAAATGTTAATATCTTTGAGTTTTGTTATGATGAGAAATACCGTTCTTTATTTCTTATTTTAGTGTTTCATTGTTTTAGGGCTTGTTTGGAATGTTTGAGTAATACAATATTTGACAATATATATTAAATTTGGACAGAACTACAGACTTGCCTCTTATTATATTCAGCCATACCTCACCATCTATGAGTTACACACAAAAACGAGTAAAAAATTACCAAAATTCACTATTTTGACCTTGAAATATGACTTTTTGACCTTGAAGATGATGAAGATGACCCCAGGTGGTGTTGAAAATGTCACTATTGAATTCACCGTCCTCAAAACCACCATTTTGACTCAGAGAACGTGTTTCTAGCCCTTCTTAGAAGTCATTTTAGTCCAGGACTCAAGTTAATCCTTCAGACTCAAGTTAAAAACCCCGATCAGGGGACGTTTCCAGTCCTTTCTTGAAGGACGATTAAATGACAATATATATTAAATTCGGACAGCTCTGCAGACTTGCCTCATATTATAATCAGCTATATCTCACCATTTATGAGTTACACACAAAAAACGAGCAAAAAATGACCAAAATTCACAAATTTGACCTTGATAAATGACCTTTAGACCTTGAAGACGACCACAGGTGGTGTTGAAAATCTTACTATTGAACTCACCATCCTCAAAAAGCCCCATTTTGATCCAGAGAACGTGTTTCTAGCCCTTCTAGAAGTAATTTTAGTCCAGACTCAAGTTAATCTTTCAGACTCAAGTTGAAAACCCCGAGCAGGGGACGTTCCAGTCCTTCCTTAAAGGAGTCTATGATATATATATAATATATATATGTGTGTGTGTGTGTGTATATATATATATATATATAATATTTATATATATATATATATGTATATATATAATACATGTATATATATATATATATATATATATTTATATATATACATATACTGTATATATATATAAAGTATATATATATACATACTTATATATATATATATATATATAGATAGATAGATAGATAGATATACATACATATATATATATATATGTATTATATAATATATATATATATATGTATATATACATATATATATATATGTATATATATATATATGTATATATACATATATATATATATATGTGTATATATATATTATATATATACATGTATATATATATATATATATATATATACATGTATATATATATATATATATATATATGTATATATATATATATATATATATACACACACAATTTAACCATAAAAGAAACACTTTCTGATACAACTCAGGAACATAAAAGGTGGTCTATCCTTGAATCTGCACTCTTTGGTGTAGATGCAACAGTTCTTCCTTTAATTAAACCAGATGGCTCAGTCACTCCCTGTCCAAAGGAAAAGGCAACCCTTTTGGCTGATGTTTTTGACAGTTTTCCTGAGGATAAACTAACTAGTTTAGCTTTTCGATCGCGTGAGATTAAAGCTCTGTTGGTGGACCTTGATGCTTACCGAGGTGTAGACCCAAATGGTATTTTTCCTTTGTTTGTTATAAAGACAGCAGATTTCTTAGCTCCAAAGTTATCTGTTATTTTGCGCAAGTTAGCAAGAAGAGGAGCTTTTAGCACTTGTTGGAGAATTGGTAATGTTACTCCTCTATGTAAATGTGTTTGGTGTAGCTCAAGTCCCACTGATTACCGCCCAATTTCCATAACTCCCATATTATCTAAAGTTTTTGAACGTCTTCTGGCAAAACGTCTTAATAGGTTTGCTGAAGGTAATCATCTACTCCCTAGTTTGCAATTTGGTTTCCGTAAAGGCCTTGGAGCATGTGATGCCCTTCTTACAATCTCCAATGCTGTACAGAAATCCCTTGATTGTGGTCAGGAAGATCGTATGATTGGCCTTGATTTTAGTGCTGCCTTTGACCGTGTTAATTATGAGGCCCTTGTTTTCAAAGTGAAACAGTTGGGAGTGGATGTGTCGTTTCTTAGCATTATTATTGATTTTTTAAGAAATAGATCTCAAAGAGTTGTTGTTGATGGTTACCATAGTGATTATAGGAATGTGATATCCGGTGTTCCACAGGGTAGTGTTCTTGGCCCATTACTTTTCATACTATATACACATGACATGTGGTTTGGCCTAGAAAACAAGCTTCTTGCATATGCAGATGATGCTACTCTCTTTGCATCAATTCCATTCCCTTAATGTAGATCTGGGGTTGGTGAATCCCTTAATAGATATTTAGCTAGAATTAGTGCATGGTGCAAATTATGGGGTATGAAGTTGAATCCTAACAAAACTCAAAGTATGATTGTAAGTAGGTCAAGGACGGTGGCTCCTCAACATCCGCATCTCAG
>NC_090748.1:22943743-22946243 GCF_036898095.1 Palaemon carinicauda | reverse complement strand
GTCAGCTTGAACAAACAATGAATTTGTATTTTGAAATTTATAGGTATGGAGCATTGTTATGTTTAAGATTGTTATAAATTTCATTATTTAAGTTTATATCTCAGGTTTTTGTTTGTATTCGTGTAACAGAAAGTTTTTTTTTTATATTTGAATTATCTATCAATTATGATATTTATTGAAAACTTTATTCTAACTGCAATTTAGGAAACTCAAAATAGTCATATATGCCGAAAATATTATTGTTTATAAACCTAAGCTGCAGTAAGACGTGCGGCTATATGAGACAAGACAGAAATGACAAATGAGTTGTTGGTAAATAGATAAAATGCAGATACGTAGTTTAGTCTGAAATTACTTAAAAAATTAAAATGTAAATGAAAGAGAGGACGAGAGAAGTGTGTATGTGCATGTATCTGTATATATGCATGTGTGTGTGCACCACATAACTATATATATGACAAAAATGCAGACACATTTGTGTTTATAATTTAATGTTTTCATAGCATTTTTCCTGCTATCATCATAGTTATCATTATCAAGTTTTAATTGACTGATTTTAATCTCTCTCTCTCTCTCTCTCTCTCTCTCTCTCTCTCTCTCTCTCTCTCTCTCATTAGATTTTACAATAGATTGTTGCAATTACGGCAATGGCAAGCAACAAAGGAAAGCAGTGATATTTGCTTTATCTCAGCAGGAAAAGAAAAAACTCAAATTTGATGTGCAATGATGTGCTCTCAGAAGAATCAATGACTCAAGATGAGTTAACACATCATTTTGAGTAGAAAAGTGCAAAGTTCAGTAAAGAGAGCCCTTTTTTTCTAGAATTAGCATGTGGATCTAAACAAAAAAATTCTCTTCATGACAACAACAAAAAAAAAAAAAAAATCTGTATGTCATTTGTGAGGAATTCATTCCAACTTTTGCAAAAGACATCGTTCATGACATAATTGATGTTATGGAGTTAAATTCTCGGAAATTATAAGGCTATATAATCATACTGTACATCTCCACTTTATCTCATCTCATTAAAAGTTGATGAGTCAACATATATAGGTAATCTTCCTCAGTTAATAGTTTATGGTGATTTTAAGGATGTATTTCTTTCTTGCAGACCATTAGCAACAACTAAAGCTGTGGTATATTTGAAAACAAAATTAGGATAATTTCTTAAAATAAGAGGATTGATGTGTTAAAATGTCGGTGGTATGTGTACTGATGGTGCACCTATGCTAGGTCGTAGATCGGGGGTTTCAACAGAAAGTAAAGAACATTTCTCCAGAAGTTGTTGGAATTCATTGCATGATATATCGTTAAGTATTTTGGCCAGAAACATTGCCAAAGATTTGAAAAGTTATGCAATCAGTTGTTAAAGCAGTTAACTTTATAAAGTCAAATGCATTGAACAACTGCTTGTTTGCTAAAGTGTGTCATAAAAAAATGGATTTTAAGTTTGAAGTTATGTTATAAACTGGAGTAAGGTAGCTACCAAAAGGTAATCCCCTTTTAATTGAATAGTGAGGTGAGAGAATTCTTATCTCGGCAAGGAAGAACAGAACTTTCCAGTTTCTTAGGTGATATGAGTAATTGGGCAAAAACTGCATACTTGATAGATTTTTCACAATTTTGAATTCCCTTTTCCTTCCACTTCAGAAAGAAAAACTAAATGCCTTCCAAATGAAGCTGGATCTTTTGGAGTAAATGAAGAAAGAGAAATTTGTGCATGTTTCCCACATTAAATGCATCTGTTGAATAAAATGACACTGATATTCCATTCAAACAGTTTTCAAAGTTTACTCATTCTTCTTTTTAGAGACCTTAAACGAAGAATTTAGCCAATATTTTCCAGAAAAGCCTATGTTATCCCACACGTTACCTCAAATAAACCATTTTAAAATGTTCCTGAAAGATATCCATAAAAATTTATTGATCTTATTATATCTGATATTGCCAAAGCTGACTTTAATTCCCTAACAGAGAATCAGTTTTAGATAAAGCAGTTACATCGATATCCAAATTTGGCTGCAGGTATGCTTAAAATGTTATGCCCCCTTCCTTGACATATGTGTGAAGTGACCTTCTCATTTGTACTTTTAATAAAATCGAAGCTGAAAACTAATCTTCATGCTGAAGATGAACTACGTTGTGCTTTATCGAAAACATCACAGCAGATTGAGATACTAGCGATGGAAAAGCAATTCTAACCATCACATGAATGACATGAACATCATTGTTTATTATCAAGATAATGTTTGTGTTATTCATATCAATAACATGCTATTATGCATTATGTCTTATATAAAGAAGTTATATATTATATATAAGCGCATTTTTGGGTTTTTACTATTCAATGATAAACAGTGTACTCTAATCAATTATATTCTTTTATCAAAAAAAAAAAAAAAAAGAATATACAGATATACAGGTAGCACTGATATTTGAGTGGGGTCGCAAAAAGTATGGTAAAGCTGAAATGGGGTCACCCCTGGAAAAAGGTTGGGAA
>NC_090748.1:22926243-22938743 GCF_036898095.1 Palaemon carinicauda | reverse complement strand
AAAGAATAATTCCATGAAAGAATCTTTGTCTAAGCAGGTAACAGCTATAATTATAACTTAGTAGGACAAGTATCAGACTAATTCATGAGTACTTGGAAATTAGGTAGAAATAATCGGGAAAATTTTGTTAACCTTGCTCTTCTGTATATACAAGAACGTAAAATTTTATGCAAATACCAAAATATGGCTTATTAAAAAGGATCCTGATTCTCTGCACATTATAGTTTCATCGAACATAATGCATTTGACTTCTAACGAGAATAGGTAATTATTCTCATTCGCGTTACAGGAATTTTAAGACTATTTGGAATTTTCATACTCACGATGAAAATATAAATGCTGGATCTTACTGCACTTATTCCGTCTAAAGTAGAATAGATTTATAATTTTTTCTAGTTGTCGGTGGCTGAGAGTTTTATTATTTTAATCGAAAATGGCAACTAGTAAAAGTGCTCAAATGTGACAATCCAATAATGGTTTTGAGAAAGGAAAGTAGAACAATAGAGACTAATATGTATATTGGTGGCAGACGCAATATTGCAAAGACCCTGGTCAGACAATGCAGGTTTTATAATCCACTATTCAACAGTAATGCGACAAAAGAATGAGAGATATTCTGAATAAAGCTTAATTGAAAGTAATAGTGTCTGTGTGGTTCATATTATTTGCAGCAAAACAATACCCGGAGTACTATACACTGTTGAAAAACGGATTTTGACGTAGGAAAAATCTATATTTGAGTGAGACCAGGTAATTCTCTTGTAATATCACTTGCAAAAATATTATGCAGTAGGAAGCTGCCGAAGGTAGTTCCCATCGGGACGACATAGGTCGAGCCCAAAAGTATGCATTGAAAATACGGTAAAAATCCTGGAATAAAGGTTACAAGACATTTGCCCTACTAAAAACAGATATATTGACGTAAAGGATTGACATTACGGTCAGCAACCAATAAAAGATAACAATGTAAGGAGAAAATTACGATCGCCTTGTAATTTACTGAAATAGAGGTGTAAACAGTATATTTTAGGAGAGTTTCCGAATAAAATCAAGGGATTTTTTAGCAGTGTATTTTTCCCAGCCATGACAAATATAATCCATCACTGAGGACCCCCACGTTTTAAGTCGTCGTTCTCGGAGTAAATGTCTCCCACTAAAAATCTTTCAATAAGTAAATATAATGATCCTACACACGCAATGTGAAATCCTCAAAAATTATATTTTTTTTTCTATCGAACTCCATTATGGACAGATTAATTAAGTGATTAACATTTATATGAGAAATCACCTTACTGTTTCCAATTAAAACGAAAGATAATTGTGTAAATATTTGAAAAATATGCGTTAATGGTTACTTTTCCAATAAGTGACTCTAAATATGAAAAATACCTACTTACTTGAAATGTTATCATAATAGAGGAAATCAATTTTCTCCGTTCACTATATACAATATTCAGATTTATGATATTTTAGTGGAGTATCTGAATTGGATTTCATTTTAAATAGAATAAAAGTATCCCCTCTGTAAAATTTTTGATTGTTGGAAGATCTTATTTTGGATGCAACGTAAAAACCGTCAGTAACGTTTTTTAGCTTATTTTTTTAGCCATTTTTCAAAACGTTGGCTCCATCCTAAAAATATACATCTGTTTTGTACTCACACCATATGACTCTCTTCACGGTGACAGCCACTGACAGTAAGAAAATTGACAAGATTTTTTGCCATTAAAAATCAGTAGGAGTTCTGATGCCCTTGGTAACCATAGCTTCCGAATATTTCGTAAGCGAGAAAATCCTATCGGTTGGTTATTAATATACTCACAAGCACACACAGACGTATATATATATATATATATATAAATATGTATATATATACATATGTATACATAAATATATATATATATATATATATATACACACACATATATATATATATATATATACACATATATATATATATATATATACATACATATATATATATATATACTGTATATATATATATATATATACTGTATATATATATATATATACATATATATACATACATATATATATATATATATATTGTTACGGGCCACTGGTTCGAGTCCGGCCTTGCCTAAGGGACTCAGGGGCCATAACAAAACAAATAACAATGGTAGGTCGCCAGTCAGCAATGATACAAGGAATACTGACAAAATTATATATTTACAATAACACTTAAATAAGAATTAATAAAAGAAAGGGGAGCACAACAGGTAACTATTTTAATTTATGCCACGAGGAGCTTCGGATGGAGTTTGGTTGGCCGTGGATGAAACGACAGCACAGCAAACAACGTTCCCTGGAAAGGGAAATAAATTGAATTATTAACAGCACACTTACTTCTACCGGCTGGGAACACGATGAAGTCGTGTGGTTAAAACCTTTAAGCAAATTGAATGAAAATGCAAAGCTTAGGGATTTAAACGTTACACATGGTAATCAACACTGTCACAGGGTGAATTAATTAAAACTAGGACTAAACGGCACACGTGGTCTGGGTATAGGGGATAGGATACAAGTTTCAGTGGGTAGGATTTCTTTAGAGGATAAGGAAAAATGGGGTGTGATAAGGAGGGGACGGGAGGTTGGGTAAGGATATTGAGAATCTCAAAATCAGACACCTTACCTTTAGTAAAAGACTCTGGTTTCCTTCCCTTATGGAAAGATGTAGACAGAGGTCCTGCCTCCCTGATGTCTTGAGGGTGAAGAGGAAGAGGAGATGTTACCCTCATGGAGGTTAAGATAAGAAGAGGAGATGTTCTCCTTATGGATGCTGACTCACGAAGGGCGATCCCCAGTTTTCCCTGGGTAGATCAACCCCACTTGACCCCCAATTGGGGGGGGGTAGGGGGGATTGGCCTGACCGCTGTCCTATTGGTCAGGCTTGATCTCGTGTCCCCACATCCTTCACAGCTCGCGTCCCTCGTCCTGGGACCTCGATGTTCTCACGTGACTTGTAGAAGGTAGCTGAAATTGAGATCTCAGGGGGAGTAGACTGGTATAGGATGGTGGGAGGGGGGTGAGACTCTGGGTAGGGTCCCAAAACTCGTGGCATTTCGACCCATGCTGGCGGGGTCTTTTGTTATTGGAAAAAAGGTGGCGTAATGACCGCCATTACTAACAGCCCCCCATTTTAGCAGAGATTTTGTCCTAAAACAGGACAAGAACTCTGCAAGCAAGGTCTGAAGCCACTAGCCTTAATGATTCCTCCCTCAGTGAGTCTCACCACGATAATGGATAAATATCTAAGCTGCAACTAGGGTCATCATTTTACGGTATTTTGACTGTAAATTAACTTTAAGTGCCACATAGAAATAAGTATGCTTGCTGTGAGGCAGCAACTGAAAAAATTAAAAAATGCAAAATTGAAAATTAAAATGTAAAAGATGGTTAAAGTTAAGTGACCTAGTGCAGTGGTAGGCATAAAATTAAAGAAAATTGGCATATATGCAAAAAAGGATAAAATAAATACATGAAAATGAATTAAATACAAATAATGATGCCAAGATGACTCCTCAAGTTTATCTACCTGGGGAGACACCAAGGCCAATAAATATTTTTTTCATACAAACTAAATTTACCTACTGACTATGGCTACGCTATGGACATGGCACTGTGCATTAGGCACTAATGCCGGGAGAACACATCTCTCTCATACGAGTTCTTTAGGCGCTTGACCTTCCAGTTGTAGTTCTGGAGGTCTATGCCGCACCTCATGAGCCCTTTATTCCCATTACGTAGCTCAGTCAAGTAGTTTAGATGGTTATGGTCCGTTAGGAATGTCTGTGGGAAAACATGGTCAGCGCGATAGGAACCAAGGTGCTCAAGAGATGAGCCCATGCCTGAGAGTTCTTTCTCTTGAGTTTGGAGTTTTTCCCATGTCTGGAAGAAATTTATGCTGCCATTTAAGTAAACTCCACAGTTGGGAATTCCTGCTTGCACCTGGTGAAGCCAAAAATGAATTATGAGTATGGTCAGAGGTCGTGACTCCTCTGCCATGAAGTGGGAACCTTCGTCCTTCTGAAATGTGGCTAGGAAGCCATACCAATAAAAGAATTGTGTCATCCCTGTAACACTTATGGATGGGGTAAGTTGGAGCGAGGCCCTTGGCACTATTTTCTTAGAGTTACCGATGACTTGGCACGGATTGCAAGAGGTTGCGGAAGCCTTAACACCCTTCTGCAAGCCTGGCCGGAAAAAATGGGGCTGCAGCAGTTGGGTGGTGCGCTTCACCCCAGAGTGCCCTCCCAGTCCCTCATGGGCCATTCGTAGCACCGACAAGCGGGGATTATGGGGGACAACTACATGCTGGCGCAGGGCCTCAGCAGGATTGCGAGAACCTCGGGTGATCTTAAGGGGCACCTCATCCTTTAGCAGGAACTCAGCCGTAGAGGGGTTATTCATTTCCACCTCGTTCGAGTTGGCGGGTGCCCTGTTGTTTACCAATGTCTCATCCAGCAGTGGGAACCTGATGAGCTTTTTCTGGCTCCTTGGGGTCTCGGCGCTGATGGGTGGTTCACCTCTTGCCTGCTCTGAGACCTCTGGCCTGGTGATTGAGATAGCCCTATCTCCAGTGGTGTTCAGTGGCACAGTTTCACCCGGATTGAATTTGTGGGCACTCGGCTCAGACTCATGGTGGGAAAGGGGAGACCCCTGGCCCTCCTCTGAGGTCTCTGGCATGACGCTTGGAGTAGCCCTATCCCCTGTGGTGGAAAGTGGCACACCTTCACCAGAATTAACTTCTGGCGTACGAAGCTCAGACTCACTGCTGGAGGAAGACTCTTGGGCCTCCTCACTTAGCCAAGCTTACCTCACCAAGGTCAATGTCACCGAGCCAGTCGTCTTCCCATGCAGGTTGCGTCCTAACAGTTTTAGGCTCCGAATTGGCAGCCTTCATGCACCTGAGGGGCACTCGCTGTACACCCTTCACGGGCTTTTGACCCAAGCTTGAGCTGTAGCCCTCATGTGCGAGATCACTCCCTGCCCCCAGTCCGCACTTCTTGCTGAGCTGGGACGTGGTCACCTTCAGTTCCACTGTAGGGAGTTCCTTGGTGAACCCTTCACTGAAGTGGGTCCTCCTGCGATTGTCCTGCTGGATTTTGGCACCATTGGGTTGAGGTGGCAAGTGATCGAGTTGTGCCAATCGGGTGTCCATCTCCTGCTTTCTTAATTCATGCGCTCTCTCTCTTTCATAACGCATCCTTTCTTGCTCTGTCCTTCTCCGGGCTTTGTCTTCATTCATGAGCTCCCGCACATACCTTCGCAATGCTTCTCCCTCATAGCCTTGTCTTTCTGCCAAGTCCACAAATGCACTGATTTCAGCGGCAGTCATTTTGCTAAGTTTTTGTGGAGACAGCGACAAGAAAAACTCAACAACACAAGGTACGATGTTGACCGTGCCAGAAATTACAGGGAGGGGAAAGACGCTCTAGCCTTATGCAAGAGTCTCATGGAAGGAAGGATGAAGATGAAGCTGGGCAAAATGCACAATGGCTATGAAAAAATGCCTCTTGAGAAAGAATTATTACCAAATAGCAAGCCTTGCAAGTAATTCAACAGGAGCCTAACTTGAAAACCAGGGCCACAACAATGGGTGAGCTTAGGCTGTCCAGTTGTAATTCGTCCAAACAAGTAACGATATATATGACAACTGTACTACACAATAAAAATGGAATCACCACTATACAGTAGGTGACCCTCTGGGCTAGTCAGGGAAAAATGAGGTCACAACTATGGGTGACACTATGCTGGACGAAATAAAATGGAATCACAACTATGGGTGAACCTTTATACTAGTCATAAAAAGAAATGGAGTCACCACAATGGGTGAATCTCTATGCTAAAACATAAAAAATGGAATCACAATAATGGGTGAATCTCTATGCTAGTCTTATAAAAAAAAATGGAATCACAACAATGGGTGAATCTCTATGCTAGTCTTTTGAAAAAATGAAATCACAACAATGGGTGAATCTCTATGCTAGTCTTTTGAAAAAAATGAAATCACAACAATGGGTGAATCTCTATGCTAGTCTTTTGAAAAAATGAAATCGCAACAATGGGTGAATCTCTATGCTAGTCATAAAAAAACGGAATCACAACAATGGGTGAATCTCTATGCTAGTCATATAAAAATGGAATCACAACAATGGGTGAATCTCTATGCTAGTCTTTAAAAAATTGGAATCACAACAATGGGTGAATCTCTATGCTAGTCATATAAAAATGGAATCACAACAATGAATGACCCTCTATGCTAGTCATAAATAAATGGAATCACAACAATGAATGACCCTCCTATGCTAGTCTTAAGGGAAAAAAAAAATGGAATCTCCACGATGTGTGACCTTCCTATGCTAGTCTTAAGGAAAAGATGGAATCTCCACGATGTGTGACCCTCCTATGCTAGTCTTAAGGAAAAAATTGGAATCTCCACGATGTGTGACCCTCCCATGCTAGGCTTAAGGAAAAAAAATGGAATCTCCACGATGTGTGACCCTCCTATGCTAGTCTTAAGGAAAAAATTTGAATCTCCACGATGTGTGACCCTCCTATGCTAGGCTTAAGGAAAAAAATGGAATCTCCACGATGGGTGACCCTCCTATGCTAGTCTTAAAAGGAAAAAAAATGGAATCTCCACGATGTGTGACCCTCCTATGCTAGTCTTAAAAAGAAAAAAAATGGAATCTCCACGATGTGTGACCCTTCTATGCTAGTCTTAAGGAAAAAAAATGGAATCTCCACGATGTGTGACCTTCCTATGCTAGTCTTAAGGGAAAAAAAATGGATTTGTAAAAATGTGTGGGTGCGTTCTTGCAACACCACCACTTGCAACTCTGTGACTTTAAAGCAAGTTTGTATTTATACTTAAAGTATAACAAATTAAAATAAAACAGACAATGCCACTGAGATTGCTTAATGCTTCGTTAAAACATCAGCCCCTTTACATACTTTCCCTTTAGAAAAAAATGAATTTAATAAATTACACTCCCAAATATTTTATCTTAATGATCCTATACCCTGACTGAAAAAATTTAAATTATAAGTCCTTTATCTTTAGGTTAACCATATTACACAGTCTAACGAAAATTATCCCCTTCAAAAAAATGTACATAAAAGATAATATCGCACGAGAAAGTAATAAAAAGAAATTACATACCCTTACTTGTCAAACGGAAAAATTGAAAAAATGAATGCCACGTGTGCTTATGGTTACCAACACAGGAAATTAACACGTGTTTTAGTCTACCACGGTTTCTTCCTAAAATTTCGTAAATTTCAATTCACTTAGTTTTAACACGAAATTAAACAGTCACTCACTGCACAATATATATGAATGAAGAATTTATCCCTATCAATAATGTACATGAAAATAATATCCCACGAAAGTAATAAAATGAAATTAAGAACCCTTTCTATCCAAAGAAAAAAAATCGAAATAAGGAACGCCACGTGGTCTTACCGTTACTCTACAGAATTATGCCTCACTGCCGTAAAACGTTTACGTGAATCGTAAGCCAAAAGTTCCGATATGAGACTAGTCTGTATCCTAGCACTAAAGATAAATGATAAAATATTCCATGCACAAAATTAAACGATTGATGTGCGTGAATACAACGAAATTCGACTAAAATCTCGGGTCTGCATAGAATTGGTAAACAATTGACAAAGATAATAATTGCAGACAATATTAAACCTTGGCTTCGTTCGGAAACACGGCGATGGGCTGAGTTATATCAGGTTGGCCATGTTTTGAAATGAACACGTGCTCAGCCTGCCACGGTTTTTTTTCCTAAAATTTCGTAAGTTTCACTTCACTTTTTTTTTTAAAAACACAAAATAACACATTCACTTAATGCATAATATATATAATGAATGAAAATTTTAACCACTTGATAATAAACACTCAGAAAAAAAAAACAGAACACAAATCCTTTTCACGCGGTTGGCTATCCTGCTAACCAATAGGACTAAAATCTACCACGCGGTTTTCAAAACAAAAGGGTTCGCGGTGCAAACACGCACTAATAAACACAAAACTTTAACAATGAGAATAGAATGCTTTTGCTGTTTTCTTCCACGGTTCCAACTCCAGAGATTATATAATTTATTTGAAATTAAATTGAGGCTCGACAAGTCGCTAAAGACAGGAAAGGGGGAAATTTGACTTTTAATCAAATTAATTTGAAATTACTGTCTTAGCGAATCCTGGCATTTGGTCGCCAATATGTTACGGGCCACTGGTTCGAGTCCGGCCTTGCCTAAGGGACTCAGGGGCCATAACAAAACAAATAACAATGGTAGGTCGCCAGTCAGCAATGATACAAAGAATACTGACAAAATTATATATTTACAATAACACTTAAATAAGAATTAATAAAAGAAAGGGGAGCACAACAGGTAACTATTTTAATTTATGCCACGAGGAGCTTCGGATGGAGTTTGGTTGGCCGTGGATGAAACGACAGCACAGCAAACAACGTTCCCTGGAAAGGGAAATAAATTGAATTATTAACAGCACACTTACTTCTACCGGCTGGGAACACGATGAAGTCGTGTGGTTAAAACCTTTAAGCAAATTGAATGAAAATGCAAAGCTTAGGGATTTAAACGTTACACATGGTAATCAACACTGTCACAGGGTGAATTAATTAAAACTAGGACTAAACGGCACACGTGGTCTGGGTATAGGGGATAGGATACAAGTTTCAGTGGGTAGGATTTCTTTAGAGGATAAGGAAAAATGGGGTGTGATAAGGAGGGGACGGGAGGTTGGGGTAAGGATATTGAGAATCTCAAAATCAGACACCTTACCTTTAGT
This sequence comes from Palaemon carinicauda, assembly GCF_036898095.1. Classification (NCBI taxonomy): domain Eukaryota; kingdom Metazoa; phylum Arthropoda; class Malacostraca; order Decapoda; family Palaemonidae; genus Palaemon; species Palaemon carinicauda. Next base: position 22,929,895 of record NC_090748.1, on the reverse strand, counting down.
AAAAGACTCTGGTTTCCTTCCCTTATGGAAAGATGTAGACAGAGGTCCTGCCTCCCTGATGTCTTGAGGGTGAAGAGGAAGAGGAGATGTTACCCTCATGGAGGTTAAGATAAGAAGAGGAGATGTTCTCCTTATGGATGCTGACTCACGAAGGGCGATCCCCAGTTTTCCCTGGGTAGATCAACCCCACTTGACCCCCAATTGGGGGGGGGGGGTAGGGGGGATTGGCCTGACCGCTGTCCTATTGGTCAGGCTTGATCTCATGTCCCCACATCCTTCACAGCTCGCTTCCCTCGTCCTGGGACCTCGATGTTCTCACGTGACTTGTAGAAGGTAGCTGAAATTGAGATCTCAGGGGGAGTAGACTGGTATAGGATGGTGGGAGGGGGGTGAGACTCTGGGTAGGGTCCCAAAACTCGTGGCATTTCGACCCATGCTGGCGGGGTCTTTTGTTATTGGAAAAAAGGTGGCGTAATGACCGCCATTACTAACAAAATATATATATATATACATATATATATATATATATATATGTATATATATGTAAGTATGTATATATATATATATATATATATGTTTGTATATATATATGTATATATATATATATATATATGTATATATATATATATATATATGTATGTGTATGTATATATATACATATATATATATATATATATATGTATGTATGTATGTATATATATATATATATATGTATATATATATATATATATATGTATGTGTATGTATATATATACATATATATATATATATATATATGTATGTATGTATGTATATATATATATATATATATATATAAATATATTTATATATATATGAATATATATATACATATATATATATATATATATATATATACAGTTCTTTTTTCAGCTGCCTCCAATAGTGGCTTTTGGTCATCAGGTCTTTCTTTTATCGGAAAATCAAGGAATTGTGATTTCGATATTGAATCATCCGATTTTCTTGAACTCCATTCAACATCGTAAATCTAATTTTGACAGTATTGTAATAGTAATTTAGTAGCATTAGTTGATAAAAGTTATTGCTCTTTAACATTATATATTTCTAAATTTATATTTTCAACCTAGTAACTAAGAAAGACCATATTTGTATAAAAAAAAAGTTTGGAGATAAACTAGTTTTTGTCTAGGGAATGGAACGTTATCATAGTCCGTCTGGTACACATAGATTATAATTGCTGATCACAAAATATTTCAGAAGGGAACCAATTTTTTTGTATCACCTATGAAAACAAATTGCAAATGATAGTTCTGATTTAAATAGTTTGAACTCATAGTGATATTTTTCTCTCAATGCGGTTTCTCCCTGTATAATTAATGTACTCTTCCTTCTAATTTGTTTTAAACAATACGTAGTCAAACAGTTTTCTATTTATCTATATTTTAATCTTCAATCAAGATTCATATTGTTTTGGTAACCGTAAAATAAGATAAAGAAAAAAAATATAAGATTTAACTTTATTGAACCTGCATGGTCACAATAATCTCCTTTTTAATCACTCACAAAAGCTACAATTCATATTTATAGAGACTATCATATCAGGTTCTCACGAAGAATATCAATATCACAAAAATGAGTTCTCACTCTAAACTCAGCAAATATAGCCATCTTGCTTACCATGCACCTCGTAGCCACTAAACTCTGGAAATTAAGCTGGCCTCAATTACTTTGCCTTCATTGAACATCAGGAGATTTATTTTTCCATTTCAATTATAACAGTTGCAATTGATATAAAGTACTGTACCAATTCATAAACCTCAATAATTAAACAAGGAAAAATTACAATTTTCGTTATTTTCTCTCATCTCAGAATCTTTGCAATTGAGTAATCTAACACATCTACTATACGTACACAAACATGTACACACAGAGCCTCATAGGCTCAAAAGTATGTACATACATAAAATTTATATTCATTATGTGGAATTAACACTTTGCAATAGATTAAAGATATAGAAAAAATAGTCTGGGCTTGGCGTAATCATAAAGATTTTCTATTTAGCATAGAGTAAAAAAAAACATTCGGAATTAAAATATTTTCAAATCACTATTGAAAATAATCTGAAAGTATCACGAAAGATATATAATGGCAACGTCTTAGGTAGAATATCGTTCCATAATGCTTCTAGAAAATTTATTAAAACATTTCAAATAAATCCATCAAAATTATCTTAAAGGGACAGTTTGCCTCAAAATTATAATTCATTTATGTACAAAATATCAACCAGAGAAGTTTTCTGCTCTCGAGATGCTATAGAACATTTTCTTTCTTTTATATCATTTGATTATGTTAATTTTGATGTTTGAGGATTGGAACATTACGGATATTAGCTGTATACAATATTCATTGTATAGTGAAATTTGTAAGAGATGGTTAGAGAAAAAGTAACATAAATGCCTTTTTTTTCCCTTTATCAATTAATAGATAATTTTATCACACTAATGTTAAGTACCATCTTTTGACGAGGAATATTTATTCCTTTTGACGTAATCGTGTTTTTTTTTACAGTCATTTGCCTATATATATACATATATACATATATATATATATATATATATATATATTCATATATAGTATTATATATATATATATATATATATGTTTCTTTCTTATCCGTAGTTTTTTAGTTTGGCTGTATTTTCTTTTATTCTAGGTTATTTCTGTTTATTATTATTTTGATTTCCATATCTATAATGTTTTGTGAATTCTTCTTTAAAGTTTTCTGTGTATTTGTTCTGATTTGGATATCGCTCTTTTCCTATATCATTCATTTAACCATCTAATTCTTATTTCGATGTATTTTGTTTAATTTCTTATTTTTTTGTATATTTCATCCACTTCATTTTTCAAGTATTTCGATATATTTGTTATAATTCTTGCCTGTTTAACTGAATTTCATTGACTTAACGTAATGTCTATTGATCTGTGTTTTAAATTCCTTTTTTAGCTCCGATGATGAGAAATGTTGTTCCCGAAAGCTCAGCAAATAAACTGTCCAAATGCTGAAGTATCTGCTTTCTTTCGCCTTTCTACTATATATATATATATATATATATGTGTGTGTGTGTGTGTGTGTGTGCTTCTGTTTTGATGCGTGTGTGTATATATGTATGCACATATGTACAATGATGCCTCGCAACAGGGAATTTAATGGGTCCGTGAGGCCTTTCGTGAAGTGATTTTATTTTGTTGCGAGTCGCCTTTTTACATGTATATAGACTAATTTGTTTCAGACCCTAGAGAAACTTCACATTAGATTATTATAAAAGGGATATGCACCACTAAACCGTACTAAATATATGAAAAGTACTGCATTTTGATCATTTAATAATAAATTAACATTGATAATCTGAAAAAAAGGGGTAAAAAAGAGCAAACAGTGAAAATACAGTAACAAAAATATGGAACCATACATTTGGAGTGAGGCGAAGTCCTAGAGCGAAGTGCGGGGCGGTAGAGGAGGATGAAAACGGTGGGAAACGTAGTACTAATTAGTAGTATATAACACATAGAAGACAGGAATATGATCTATTTGATTTCGTTGTGAATAGAAACTATTTTATTTTTTATTGATGATAACTATTATGAATATCTGGGCACGAATCTGTTCCC
>NC_090748.1:22903743-22908743 GCF_036898095.1 Palaemon carinicauda | reverse complement strand
TCTTCAGAATTAATTTTAAGTAACTTATAGGCAACAAATGGGGCGACAATACACCTTTAGTTGCTAACGTGATAGCTTCTACATAATCCTTGGATTTCTCAATGAAATGTGTAATTCTGTTATGTATGTGATCTATCTTTGAATCATAATACGTTAATGTTGCCAACAAATCCTGTACTTCCATAATTTGAACGATATTATCTGAATGTTCATTTAATAAATCCATAATTTTATTGATTGAAGCTAACTGATTCCTTAGTTCTGACATAATCAACTCATCTTTATGAGTCAAGAACTCAATTTTCTTATTTTGATTACTAATTTTAAGACGATTGGAAATTCCTAAACCTAAACTTGCAACAGACCCAAAGATGCTTAATGCAGCATAAATAAACGGATTCCGTCTTTCTTTCTGTTCGTGTCCTACAGTCCACATCAAAAGGTCATAAGCCAAAGATCCTGTCTCGCCAGTCTTATTTTTCAAGTCATCAGATAGCATCTCTGCAACTTTTAATGTTGATCCAAGCAAACTCTTAGTAGTCAAATGAAAATGTCTTCTATACAACTCATCCAATGATGCTGAAAACCTTGAAATGGCGGTTCTTAAGCTAATGACATCATTCTCTTGAAGAAAAATTGCTTGCATATTCACTTCTACAATTACGTTGGTTGATGTAATAGAAATGTCTTCTTGTCTTTCAACTATATTGCCATATTTAAAACATATATTTTTAGTCTTAGAGCTCATCCCATACGAGAAAAATGTCTGAGCGAACAATATCACTCCCAACAACAAAATATTCATCTTGGAAACCTGTAACGAGAACAAAATATATGTAATTACTCCTGTATTAAAAAGAAAACTTTTAATCACATAAAACAGAATAAAATTTTCCCTCACTTCTTTTCCTCTCTTTTCTTTTTAATTTCCTATGTGAGCCAATGGTACTATTCTCTCATCCGTGGGTTGGGCTACGTTTTGAATTCTAAACCTATTGGCCGTTAATGTTTCCAAAATGTTAAATGGGCCTTCAAACTTAGGTGTTAGTTTATAGTTGAGCCCTTTTCTGACATTGATTTGAATATAGATGTTATCACCCACGGTATATGTTTTAGTTGGTTTCGCTATTTTATCATGATTCCTTTTCATTATGATTTGTGATTCTTCTAAATTCTTTCGAAGGATATCATATCGACTTATACTTGCATTTATACATTCTTTTAAAGGATTTGATAAATTAGTTGTAGGCGTTAATACATGGAAAGGTGTTCTAACTGGGGTACCATACAATGCTTCATGCGGTGACATTTTAATTGATATATGATATGAATGATTCAGAGTACTCAGTGCCGCTGATATTGCAATATCCCAGTTGGGGTCTGATCCCCCTAGTGTTACCCTCAATATATTTAATATCTTCCTATTTGCTCTTTCCACTAGCCCATTCGACTCTGGGTGATATATCATGGTATTAATCTTCTTTATATTGAGGAATTCACACAATGAGGTAAGAAAGTGATTATTAAATTCACCACCCGAGTCTGAGATTATCATGTGTGGAATTCCATGTTTACAAATGTAACACTCGTAAAACTTCCTAGCGCATTCAATCGCAGTTTTAGTTTTAAGCGCTATTAGTTCTGTATATCGAGTTAAAGCATCTATAATTACTAAGAGGTGCTTATTTCCTCTGTCTGACTCGTAAAATCCTGTTAACAAATCTAAATGTATTCTTTCAAAGGGTTGATTGGGCACAGGATAAGCTCCTTGGCTGACAGGTGTTTTCGTATGCCCTTTGTTTTCCTGACATGTGCGACAATTAGCTATGTGTCTTTTTATATCTGTAAGCATTGTATGCCAATAAAACAATGATTTGGCTTTCTGTGACATTAATGAGAACCCAGGGTGTCCATGTAATGGATTTGAATGCAACCAATTCAGGACAGTGGAAATAAGTGAGATTGGTACGACTACCTGGTCGTTAGTTACATGTGGTGTATTGCGGGTTTTCCTTGTCACAGTCCTACACAGAATATTATCTTTGATTATATAATTCTGCTGCTTATACTTTATATATTCCTTTTCTTTATGAGTGCCTTTCAAAGCATTTATAATTGTTTCTATTTTCTGATCTTTTCTTTGCTCAGTCTGTAACAATTCAGCACTCCAGCCTAAATCTTCTTGTTCAGATATTGTTTTTACAATAGGCATGGATGTTGATATATCTATTAATTCAGCTAAAGGCTCCGTACAAGATGACACGGGGTTGCGTGATAATGCATCCGCAATGATATTTGCTTTCCCAGGTAAATACCCGATTCTTGCGCCAAAATCTTGAATGATCAAATGCCACCGAGTTCGTTTAGGGCTGTGGTTGAAGCCTTTAAAGAACTCTGTTAGTGGTTTATGGTCAGTAAGAACCTTAACGGGATAACCGTAAATTATGAACTTAAAATGCACTAGCGAATTAACAATAGCTAGTCCTTCCTTGTCTATTACTGCATACTTACTTTCGGAAGTTCTCAATTTTCGAGAATAGAAAGCTATCGGGAAAAACTGTTTATCATATTGCTGAAGCAATACCCCTCCTACTCCTAAGTCTGAGGCGTCTGTTGCAATGAAGAATTCCTTACCGAAGTCAGGAAATTTTAAGATAGGAGAAACTACACAGTTCATCTTCAAAGTATTAAACGCCTGTTGATGTTGCTCAGACCATATGAAATCTACGCCCTTCTTCGTAAGATCAGTTAAAGGAGCGGCTATTATTGAATAGTTGCGTATAAAACGCCTGTAATATCCACTACAACCCAGAAATTGCTGTATTCCCTTGACATTAGTAGGTATGGGAAAATTACGTATAGCCGACACCTTATCATGGACTACTTTAAGACCTTGGCTTGACACCATGAAACCCAAATATATTAATTCTGTTTTGAAAAATTCACACTTACTAATCTTCACCCTTAAGTTATGTTGTCTTAATCTCTGTAGTACTAGTTCTAACTTACGTAGATGTTCTTCTAAGGTGTTGGAAAAGATTACAAGATCATCCATATAGGCATGCAATATATCCCCTAACAAGTCTCCAAACACTATGTTAATCATTCTTGTAAATGTTATAGGAGCACAACGTAAACCAAAAGGCATCCGTAAAAATTCATAATGTCCCTGGCTGTGCTGAAGGCTGTGTATGGATACTATCTTCTTCTAATGATATCTGGTGAAAGCCTTTAAGTAAGTCCAAACTGGTAAAATATCTATTCTGACCTAACAAAGACAAAATATCGTCAGTACATGTCACTGGGAATCGATCAGGGATCGTTCCTCGTTTAGACGACGAAAGTCGACGCAGATACGCCATGTTCGATCTTTTTTTCGGTACAACTATTAAAGGAAAATTATAAGGGCTGTTTGATTTTCTAATGACTCCTTCCTCTAACATTTTACCTACTTCATCATTTATTTCATTCTGAATTTCATAGGGAGTCTGTACGAGGGTACATATATAATTTTCTGCTTGTCCTTTAACCTTATTTGATGCACGATCACATCTGTTTTTCCTAAGGATCCATCCGTAGTGGAAAAGACATCTTGATATTTAGTTAAAAGTTCAAAAATTTTCTGCTGAATTTCTTCGTCTTGAATGTCCTTACTGATTTTATTTTAATAGATCGCAAAAGGGATTCATCCGCAACTGATGAGAGTGATTGATTTCAGCAACGGTAAGAATACGATGTTTATAAACTTCTACATCCAAGATATGTTGATTTTTGTGAATTACTAAAGTGTTATTTAAATGATTACAGATATTACATTGCTGATGTGAGCCTACTGTATAAATAGCTTGTGTGACAGACAATCCGTTGGTTTTCAAAGTATCGGATAGGATTAATATTTCAGATCCCGGTAGTGTTTTCTTTATTTGCACTATTAAATTCGAAGGTATGTTTGGTTCGATAGATTGCGTGCAAGAAGATATTACGGGTGAACGAGAATTCTGCTGGGTCGCGTATATTATTTCTTTATTAGTGAGACAAGTTATTGGTTCTTCAACGTACGTTACGGTTACATTTGTCGTCTCCTTTTTATCCAAAACTGACTTTAAGGTATTAGAAGACTTATAGAATTTCCCTTTGATATACACGCCATGCTTGGCAGGAGCTAAGATAATGTTCTGATTTCCCATAGAATGGGTATCCTATAATTACAGCTGGATACATATTAATGTTTTTTACAACAACAAATGTATCGGCAAACGTGCGATTACCGACTCTGAACTGAATATGAGTTATGCCTATGACGTTTAATTCATTATTTCCTATACCTGAAAGTCTAATTCCTGATTTTTCAATCGGAAAGTTCGAAACAACAAATGATGTGTCTTCAAATCCATAATATTACGTGGACTACCAGAGTCAAAAAATAACGTAAAGGATTTGTGTTCTAAATTTACAGCATATAAGGTTGGCGTAACTCATTTTGGCTTATTATTGTATGAATTCGTTGCAAATCTACGGGAGCATGCACTGTTTTACTTAATTCGGCCGTGTGTTTCATAGGAAAATCTATTGTCTCACAATTATCTGATAAAACATTAAATTGATTATTCAATACTATTGATGTTGACATGAATGACCTTGACCCAACATCACTCTCTTCCCCTCTAGAGTTAACTATGTGGTATTTGCTTTGCTCTGCACATTCTGAAAATTAGACTGACCTTGCGAGGTCTGGTTTGACGGCCCAGGCTCAGCGATATTTGAAGAAGTGTTTGTTTGTTTCGGACTCTGAACTGCATTGACATTTGGTTGTTTCTTCTTATTGTTTAAATGAGGATTTTTCTTTTTATTTCATATGAACTGACTGTGGAATTGACTGTGTATTTCTAGGATATTGTTGTGTCTTACGCGAGTAACATTGACTATAAGAATGCGTTGCTGTGTTGTGAACCTGAGCAAAATTTCGTTCTACAGTCTGCGCTTATGTGACCTTGACGTTT
>NC_090748.1:22886243-22898743 GCF_036898095.1 Palaemon carinicauda | reverse complement strand
TCTGAAAATTTTGGACACGTAAGTTAAACTACACTATATAAATATATATATATATATATATATATATATATTTAGAGAGAGAGAGAGAGAGAGAGAGAGAGAGAGATGCATATCTCTCTCTCTCTCTCTCTCTCTCTCTCTCTCTCTCTCTGTATATATATATATATATATATATATATAAAATATATTTTATATATGTATATATATATATATATATATATATATGCAGAAGAACCACAGGGAAAATGAAAATACAGAATATACACTTGAGTCCTGACTAGTTTCGTATATTCTGTATTTTCATTTTCCCTGTGGTTCTTCTGCATCTGAGCATCACGTTTTCCTGTGATTTTTACGCATATATATATATATATATATATAGAGAGAGAGAGAGAGAGAGAGAGAGAGAGAGAGAGAAGAATACTTCCTTGTCTTATATATTTGTTAGCAAGTTATCAAAGTCTTGGAAAATCTCATACAGCCACTCCTGACATTCTATGCTGGATAGAAATTATTTCTCTCTCTCTATCCCCTTTTTTTTTTTTGCTTAATCTCGACATTGATGTTTTAATAGATTACAGCATTCTATTCGTTTGTAAAACTTTAAGTACTAAGACTTTAGCAAGTAAATGTAACTTTCGAGAATAATCATAATTCCCATTGATATTTCTTTTTATGAGTAATAAAACAACATCGACATATACTGTATATGTGTATCAAATCTGGTCAACACAAACTCTCTCTAAGTTATAAAGTTCGCTAATTATAGTAAATTTTCCGTCTTACTCTTATATTAGCGCCTTTACGTTGTGTCTTCTTTCCTTAAACCCAATAAGATATTATCTATATGAGTTTGTCATATTATTGTGTATAAATTATCCATTTAAATCCGTAAATTAAGATAAGGATTATTGGGAGAGAATTTTCTTTCAAGAAGGAAAAGAAAGCTGTTCGTGTCAGTGTTTGACGAGAACAAAGAAGAAGAAGCTTCTATTTATCGACACACAGGCAGCCAATCAACATTATTGTCTTGAATTAAGTTCTCTCGCCCACTTTCTTCCCACGCTAGTGTCTGTTTGATTGTATTTGTCTGGATATAAGATTTCCTTTATGTGTCTCTAGAGTGAAGAAAGAGTAAAATGCAGAAAGGAATATTAGATTCGAAAATAGTGCTCCATTAAGGATTATCACATTGTTATAAAATGTTTTAAGGTAGAAAACAATATAAAAACCAGCGCCGAACTCATTTCAGCAAATGTTTCTGATGTTACAATAGGTATGATACAAATTGTAGAATTATAATAGTAAAATACCCGCATCGTAGATGCTTACATAAAATTAAAAAAGTCCTAATCTCAGCGCTGAATAATGTAGATTATTCGATATAAAGTGTTTGTCTACATAGCCAATCAAGCTCAGTTTTAACTAATTGGGTTACCGCTACTTATATATGCATAAGAAAAGATGAATAAAATCTTTCATTTGAGGCAATATGTTTAAGGTGTTTCTGTAGATTCTATTTCAATTTCATTGATATTTCTTAATAACATCAGTAATTAGGAAAAATAATTTCCCATAAACAACCATATTATTAATTGATTATTTCTTAACGTTATTTATAATATGCTGTTTATCAAATACACTTTTTATTGAGCTGATACCTCAATATACAACTTCATTCTATTACCTATAATACTCATTGTAGCTTACTATATATTATTATGAATATATTAAATACATTTTAAAAAGGCAAAATAGTATATAAAATTTAGGCCTGAAAAATATAGTAATATATAAAAGCTGGCAATAATTATTTGAAATAGATGTAAAATAGTCTTTTGTTCTTTATTCAATCATTGTAATGAGAGAAAAATCAGTAATTAATATTTCCACTTAGACTTAAAACAAAACACTTCATATATATAAAGTTTCTTGCCACAAAGATTATTTCAAATCTTCCCTAACTATAAGTCATAATAAAAAAAAATCTTCTTATACATACTTTTCGTAGAATTTACACCTGGAATAGACGTGTATTCTTGACTACTTTAATCATATCACGTTGATTAAACATTTAATTGTAATTAATGATGTCAAAATTAATCATGATCGTTTGAGACGTTTTACATATATATATATATATATATATATATATATTTATATATATATATATATATATATGTATATATATATATATATATAAATATATATATATATATATATATATGTATATATATATATATATATAATGTACAATGAAAAAGATACCAACTGAAAAACTAAATAGATTTTATTAAAGGTAACACTCTAAAACTCCCTTTGATGGCTTGCAAAGAGTAATGATAGTGGAAGGGTGAGACTCAGTCATGAATGAAGTGTTGAATTGTGCATTTTATAGGTGGTCTCGTGTTTCTCTCAATGAACATTTTTATTTCATGATTCTTTTTTATTTTGTTATTTGATTTTTTAGTGCCATTTTCTATATACTCTTTCCAGATCAAATAAAAGAAAAACGAAAAGGCAAGATTTTAAACTATGTAAAAGGGTTATCAATGGATGTGTTACAATATTGTCTCCATGTATACGAATATCCCACAGAAAATGTCGAGTGAAACTTGTGCAAATATGCGCAAACGCAGACACAAACATACATACTCACACATACTCTGAAATCTGAATTGGCATCACGAGTATACAGAGATTTAGGGCTGAAATAAAAGTTGATATTGAAAAAGATTCCCCTTTTTAAATTTTTTAAAACATTGTCTCTGGAAAGTGATGGATGGTGTAATACTATTGGAGAGCATAGATATCTATAGATAATAGTATATAAGACTAGCAGAGAAAATGGATAGTTACTGAAATGTATGTTTTTTTTTTTTCATTAAATGTTTAATTTTAAAAGAAATGAATACTGAACGCATTGATCACTGATGTACAAAATCTTTGCCCGAAAAATATTGTATAGCTTTCAGCGGATAAAACTCTCAGGAATCACTTGGCTAATTACTGTTTTCAAAACGGACGTGTTTTACAGATCTATAGGAAATTTTCCTAGATCACTTGTAAATGATCCATTTAGTTATTTATTTAAGGAAATTGCATCCAACATAATTTAAAGGAAAATGGTTCTAGATATAAATAAACGACACATTTGCTTTATAAAATGACCGCTGAATTTGGGCATTCTGGGATTTCGATTTTAATGTCAAGTAGCTACTACCTATTCCAGCCGAATTACCGCATAGGCAAACTAGGCATTTGCGTAGGGTCCCGCACATTTGGGGGCCCCGCGATCCAAAGGGTTCTGATTACGGAATTGGTGAAAAGAAAAGAAATCTACCAGAATCTCAGTGACAAGTTTGGATTTCTGTTCAAAATTACTACTATGCCAGATGCAGAATTGAGAGAAGCTGCATTAAAGTTGCAACAACACCTTTCAGCAGATGTTCAGGACACATTTGTTGAAGAAATAGTCCATTTTTCTGGGTATATGAATCAGATTAAAGCTCCACCTGAAAAATGTGCGCCCTCAGCTGCTTTGAAACATTTAAGAAATGCAGGTATCTCAGAAATCTTCCCTAATGTTGACATAGTGTATCGCCTTTACCTAACACTTCCAGCTACTAACTGTGAAGGAGAACGTTCATTTTCTGTTTTGAAAAGAGTGAAAAACCAGCTCCGTTCAACAATGAGCCAAGACAAATTGTGTAACCTAGCCTTGTTGACCATTGAGTCTGATCTAACAAGAAATATTGATTTTCAGAGTATAATTGATGATTTTGCCAATATGAAATCTAGAAAGAAATTTATTTAAGAAGTCCCTGTGAAGTTAATATATGTACATGCATGATTTGATGATAATCACAAAAAGGGACTGTAGAGGTTATGTTAAATACCAAAGGTGTGTATGATGCTATTGCTTTAGTAACCTAGGATTCTTCTGTTTCTTTTCTTTAAACATATAATTAGATAAGCGTAATGGTAAATAATAATGAAAATTGAATTATTATGTTAAAGGAGATGGGTATAAGATGGCAAAGATTTAATTATCTAGAAATACTGTACTTTGAGTTTCTATTTTTGATATGAATGATTTACTGGTTATTATAGGCTTAATGGCAAAATGTGATATAAACGGAATGATAACAGTGGCTGTGTTGAATGTAATAGGTATAGGGTTTATATGATTTGATAGTCTTATGCATGATACAATGATAACAATAATGGTCAGTGATATATAAAGGGAATGATACTGCTGTAGTGGTTATGCTGAATATAGTAGGTACATGATGTCACTACTTTAATAGCCTAATCTAGTAATACTATGCTGTCTTGAGCTTATTCGCTTTAAAATGCAAGATTTAACAAGATAGTTATAATGGCTGTTGGTAAATGGTTTTGGTTGCCTTGATGTACTTTCCCTATTAAATTTAATCTAAATAGCCAGAATGTATTTAATTAGACATTAAACCGGCTCACACCGACAACACCCACCCCACCCCCAAGCTGGAAGGGGTTGCTTCGCTTACCCGTAACTCAAAGGGGCCCCCGCCAACCTGAATAGCCTAGGGCCCAGAGACTTCTTAATCCGGCCCAAGTTGGACCATATGTTTATAGCTAATATCTTCAAAATAATCAATCACACCAGAATCACTTGCTATCAGCCACCCTTCTCTGAATTGTTGATGCTATAGTGCATTGACAAATGAATCTAATTAGAGCGTTTACTCTTAGAATTTTATTGCATCGTAGCCGACACCGTCGCACCAGTGAAGGGATTTGAACAGGTAAAGTTGTGACGTCATCACAAACTACATTGTCTTCCCCACACTCCATCCCCTTCATTTTCCTCCCCATTTCCTCCTTTCACTTTTCATCTCTCTCTCTCTCTCTCTCTCTCTCTCTCTCTCTCTCTCTCTTTTGTTATCATTAAGTATTTCACTGTTAATTTTCTTCTACTTTTATTTCTTTTGTCTTCCCTACATACCTCTCCTTTTTTCTGACTATCACTCTCGTTTTCTTGTATTTCCTTTCTTTTGTCTCCTTTTTATCAAGATTTGATATCATTCCATGCTGATTTTTTTTATTCACAGTAGTAGATCTTATTTCTGTAATGTAAATAGGTGAACTACAATCTTTTCCTAACTCCTCCCCAATCCTTCCATGTATATGTTCTGGTGAGCCACGTACAGCAGGCAATGTTGGTCACATTCTGCAATTGCATAGGAAAGTGCCTCATCGCAGCCATGCCCACCATGCTACGTTGTAATCATAGTTCTATAACGGCTATTGCACTACGAATTTTACAGTTTCAATCGAAAGAAAGCAGCCAAGAAATTGCGGTTTAGTTAGGACAGATACGAAACGTGCGCTTATTTTCTATTTTCATAAATGGAACTTTCAACGGCATCCCTTTAATATCTGCGTTACAACTAATAATTTTGATGATATATGAAATGTTATAGACCTGTAATAATATAATTTGAAGGTTAACCTTCATTATTGGTATGCTGAGTGAAGAGTTGAAAAGGGTGGTTATCATCCTGGAGGAAACTTCATCAACCATTGTGTTGTGATTACTTCACAAGATGGGGTTCGGGTATAAGACTTCACAAAGAGAAGTGTACATGGAAAAGGGAATCTATATATTATGTTGTTCTATAAATGCTGTTTAATCACTCAGGAAGCATTTGGAGTAAGGAAGACGGGTAATTTACATCGACGAGACCGATTTACTACCCAGATCCACCACAGTACATAGTGAATGGACATATCACAGCCTAACAGCAGTAGGCTACCACCTTCAGCTGCCAAGTGCCTCAGTGAGGGTGAGTGGTTTGTGGTAGTAGCAGTGACAGACGAAGGATTCATTGACGAATTAGTTCTCTGCTACCCTCCTAAGAAAAAAATAGGAGGCCCATGATGAAAAGAACAGCAACCTATTCATGTGCTGGCTAGCATTGCAGCTTCTGCTTGTACTCTCTGAGCCATCAGTTAGCTAACAGAGGAGAGCCATTGCCCCATCACTGCCACCTAAATGTCAGAGATCGTGAAATGGCTAGAGTCATGCAGGCTACCAATCCCAGAAACCTGCAACGTGCCCTGAGCTGTTGTTGATCTACAAAGAGAACCGGGCTAAACTTCGCTACATGTTGACAAAATTATCTGGTCATGGGATCATGAGGTTATCCGGCTAGCACCTGCTCATCCCGAGTTAAACATGACTGAACAAGTTTGGGGCTTTATGTAGCGACAATATATGTTCAACGCTGTGGAGATTTGCCAGGGTAGATCTGCAGGAGGCAAAGCTGATCGCATCTCAACTGTATACATTTCATACAAGCAGGTACACTGTAATGGTTTTAATTTTTAATCTTATCACTTGCTCTTCCATATCACTGTTAAGAGACCAACCAGCGCTATCATACTAGCACAAGCTTTATCATTTTTTTCTAATTTCAGTGACGTTCTTCCTCGGAAGTGTCTGTATATAAATCAATGATTGTTGCAATTAATGAAGTTTAGTTGCATTCACCTCGCCTCTCAGTTATCACCTAACTGGCACCACACCCATGGGTGACATTGGAGGGTCCAGTTCACTCCCAATTTACATCTTACTGGAGTTTCTTCTTCTTGAATAATGCCACCTTACTACTCTGGCTCTGCTATCAGCACTATACCCTTAAAACTAACCCACTTCGCCGGTGTAGAGGCATTAGGCTGGTTGCAGGGTGCTAACGTCCAGTTTCACGTAAAGGGCGTGACTCGCTCAAGCAGCAATCTGATATTTCCCAGAACTATCAGATTGGCTTTCCGACTAAGGGGACACCCCAATGGCATATGACGCCCTCAAAACATACCTCCTGGATCAGTACTCCCTGTTGCCAGCTGCCCTCATAGCCAAACTTTTCAGCTCTCTCAATAACCATTGGAGAGCTAAAAGGCCTCGATCACCTTCAGGGAAATAACCAGTATCGCTTGCAAGACACCTGCCACAGACGACTCTCCACGTGAAGTGAATCTACTTCATACCTTTCAGGTATGATGCCTACCTGAACCTGTACGGGATGCCATCCCCGATGTCGCAATTTTGCCCATGAAAGACCTGATGACCAAAGTCGAAGCCCTTTTGTACACTTCACCACCTTCAAGACAACCATCAACGCCTCTACTTTTGACAAAGTGTACAACTATTCAACATCGACCAAAGTTGACGTGAATGCAGTAGGACACAAATCCCCACCCCATGACATGCTGGGAAGGCGACAAAACCACCCACCACCCACCACTCGCTCATGCCCCAACCAATGACCTTTACAGCCACTTACTGACACCCTTCAGCCACAGATATGCTACTACCACTCCAGATTCGGGGCTGGTGTGAAGAAGTGTTCGTTGCCCTTGTCGCTAATCTTTTCTTTTTCATGATGCAGGTATGGGCATGCAATTTTTGGTAGACATGGGTGCTTGCAATTCTCTTCTTCCAAGGCCACTCACCAAGACACAACCTAGACTGTCTAATTCTGACCGACATCTACTTAGTAGCTTTAAACAGATCTGCTATCCCTAACCATGGTTACGAGAATCTCACATTATCCTTTGGAAGCATCAAATATCACTGGAAGTTTCTCGTTGGCAGTCCTCGGCTCGAATTTCCACACCTATTATCACCTCCTGATGGATGTCCCTTATCATTATTATTATTATTATTATTATTATTATTATTGTTGTTGTTGTTGTTGTTACTTGCTAAACTACAACCCTAGCTGGAAAAGTAGGATGCTTAAGCTCATAGGCTCCAACAGGTAAAATAGCCCAGCGAGGAAAGGAAAAAAGGAAAAATAAAATATTTTAAGAAGAGTAACATTAAAATAAATATCTCCTATATAAACTATATAAACCTTAACAAAACAAGAGGAAGAGAAATTTGATAGAATAGTGTGCCCGAGTGTACCCTAAAGCAAGAGAGATCTAATCCAAGATAGTGTAAGACCATGGTACAGAGGCTATGGCACTACACAAGACTAGAGAACAATGGTTTGATTTCGGAGTGTGCTTCTCCTAGAAGAACTGCTTACCATAGCTAAAGAGTCTCTTCTACCCTTAGCAAGAGGAAATTGGTCACTGAACAATCACATAGGGTACATATGTTGTCAGGTGAATGTGGACAGAGGAGAATATGTAAAGAATAGGTCAGACTCTTCAGGGTACGTGTAGGCAAAGATGAAATGAACCGTGACCAAAGAGAAGGATCCAATGTAATACTGTCTGGCCAGACAAAGGATGCCATAACTCTCTAGTGGTAGTATCTCAATTGGTGGCTGGTGCCTTGGCCAACCTTCTATCTACGGCTATTCAATGAAGACTCATACTCATCCACCTCTCTTCAACCTAATCCCTATAACCTTACTCTCCACACCACCATACCCATTGGTATATACACTCACCTCCTCACATCGTACCCAGAAGCCTTTCATACAGAACTTTGCCAAACGACCAAGGTTCCTGTTAAACACAGTATTTGTCACCATATGAATATGACGGGGATCCCAGTGTTTGCCAGATTCAGGCTCCTGGCACTGAAACGTTTGGCAGCCACTAAACAAACATTCAACAAAATGGAAGAAATGAGTCTTTTCCAAAAGGCTCCTAGCCCATGATTGTCACCCTTAAACACCGTCCTGAAGAAAGACAGCTCCATGCATCTTTGTGGGGATTACAGGCATTTGAACATACAGACAGAACCGGATTACTACCTCCTTCCAAACCTTGCCGATATGACCTCATACTTACACAAAGCTAAGATTTCCTCCACTCTCGACCTCCTGAATGGGTATTATCAGGTGCCCATTACCCCATAAGACATCCCTAAGATTGCCAGTTCCAGCCGCTCTGGTACATACGTTTTCAATTACTCCTGTTATGGCCTTTGTAATGCTGTTGCCACTTTTCAACTTTTCATGGATGGTATCTAAAGGGGACGTCCCCTTTTATGTATGTTATATGGATGACATACTTGTTTTCTCTTTCTCTAAAGAGGAATACCTCTGTCACCTACACATCACGCTCAACCGCCTACAACAGATTGGCCTTCTTGTTCAGTACGACAAGTGTACCTTTAGTGCCAACAAAGTGTAGTTCTTAGGGAGATGTATAACTATTGAAGGAGTCCAACCCCTCCCTGAGAAGGTGGCCGCCGTTCAGAACTTCCCCATGCCCTCAACTGTCAAAGCAGTGCAAGAATTCTTGAGCATGATCACCAATTATCACGGTTTGTTGTCATTCATTGCATTAACTCTTGCCACTCTCCTCACTCCCCTTAAGGGAAAGCCAAAGGACCTGAATCCGATTCATTTTCACGAAGTTGCCTTATTTAACACAAAAAAATGTCTTATCAACCGCTGCTGCTCTCACCAATCCTCTGCCACATGCACCTCGCCTTCTCTCCACCAATGCCAGTGACGTCGCAATTAATGCAGTACTCGAGCATTTGATCAACGGTTGCCCTGCTCATTGGCCTTCTTCAGTAAAAGCTATTCAAGGTAGAATCTTACAACTCCAGCGTTGACCATGAATTGTTAACGGTGCACTTGGGTGTCCTTCACTTTTGCCAATAATTAGAAGATATACCCTTCATCATTCGCACACACCACATGCATCTGGTGCCCGCCTTCAACACCAACAATCTCTCTGCCCTGGCTGAATAAAATTGCTCCCTTCAAAACCTTCCTGGGAAAGTGAATCCCATTTTCGATGCCCTGTCAAGAAACACATCGGCCAACATTAATCTGGGATTAGATTACAAGACCTTGGAAGAAGCCCAATGAAAAATAACAAGAGTACCAAGCATGTATGACAACCTGTAATGTTCCCGTCATATACATATGTCTTACTATCATGTTAAATAGACAGATTGGATATCCCTGACCTTATTACTACTGACAGGGGTACCAATTTCACTTTTCAACTGTGGACATCATTAGCGAATCTCCTGGGAATCCCTCTACATTAGACAACCGCCTACAACTCTACTGTCAACAGAATGGTTAAACTTTTTCATCCCAACCTCAAAGCAGCTTTGGTGTCCTGATATAAGGATTCAAACTGATGAACCCAGCTTCACTGGGTCCTCTTGGGACTGACTACCACTCATAAACACATCCTGGATGTCTCGGCAGCTGTCATGATATATGGCGACCCGTTGGTTGTCCCTGCAGAATTTTGTCCATCTGCAACCCCCACTGACAATATCCAGCGCCTACGTCACGTTGTGGGAGAATTTACTCCATACCACCAGACTTACAAGCCCTAGAGAAGCAACACATACATACAGATTTGCTTAAGGTATCATATGTTGTCCTGTTCAACGACACCAGCAAACCAACGATAACACCCCCTTACACGGGCCCCTTCCTTGTGATCCATCGAACAACGAAGGTGTTCTTACTGAACATCCGTGGCAAAGAAGACTGGGATCCTTTATCCCCTAAACCTGGAGCATGGAGCTCCAATTCACTTCTGTGTCATTCTAAGTGGAGAGCAATGTACCGCACGTGTTCCATACACGCTTCTAATTTGCAACGGTTTTGACTTTTTATCTAATCACTTGCTCATCCATGCACTGGCAATAGACCTCTAATAGTGCTATCAATCTAGCAAAATCTTTATAATGTTTGATTTTTTCTGATGTTCTCCATCGAAAGTCACTATATATAAACTCGATAATTGTTTAGTAGCCAAGGAGCTGTAGTCTGGTTCTGTGAGACAGTACAGATCATCCAAGGACAGCACTGGTCATCAGACAATATACATGAAAATGGGGAACCCGTCATCATCACAATGGACAGCAATGACGAGGATGATCTGTTTATCCATAGTGGTATGGAAGGGAAATGAATTACAAGCCTAGTTATTTTCATGAATTCCCCACACATCATATGTATACATTTGTTATCGATTCCCCTCTCCGGATGAATAATACTCAAGACTTATCATTTACTGTTAGAGAGAGAGAGAGAGAGAGAGAGAGAGAGAGAGAGAGAGAGAGAGAGAGAGAGAGAGAGAGAGAGAGAGAGAGAGAGAGAGAGAGAGAGTGAAAATAGGAATTAAAAGCAGTTAATTGTTGATGGAGAAAAGTGATAAAAAGTATAAAGGAATTAGGGAACATAGCAACCAAAAAGAAGAACCTTACCTTATTGCCTTATTACCTTATTTTATGTTTGGGTTCCCCCAGGTCCCTCAGTGTGAGTCACCTCGTATATCCACCAGAGAGTTGCTAATGCATCTTCCGGTGTATTTTGCCTCTTCCAGTCATGGATGGTCTGGGATGCATCTTAGGTATTTATCGAACTTATTCTTACACATATCTACGCTCACTCCTGATATGTTTCTTAGATGAGCTGGCAGTACAATAAATAGTCGCTGCATTATCGGTGCTGGTGCGTAGTGGATTAATGTCTTGTGCGCCTTCCTTAGTTTTCCTGGTATATTTTTTGGCCCTATTAATCTACCTCGGCTTGCTCTTTCTGATATTTTTAGCTCCATGATGTTTTCAGTAATTCTTTCTATTTGCTCCCATGCTTGTATTATCATGTAACGTTCTCTTCTCCTTTCTAGACTGTATAGTTTTAAAAATTGCAGTCTTTCCCAGTAGTCAAGGTCCTTAACTTCTTCTATTCCAGCAGTATAGGACCATTATACACTCTCTATTTGTGCAATATCCTTTAGTTAGTGTGGGTACCATATCACCTTGCAGTACTCGAGTGTACTACGTACATAAGTTTTATAAAGCATAATCATGTGTTCAGCTTTTCTTGTTTTAAAGTGTCTGAATAACATTCCCATTTTTGCTTTACATTTAGCCAACTGTGTTACTATTTGGTCGTTGCCTAACATATTCCTATTTAACATTACACAAAGGTCTTTAATTGCTTCCTTGTTTGTGATTGTCTCATTATTAGGTCCCCTGTATGCATATACCATTCCTTCTCTGTTTCCAGAATTTATTGATTCGAATTTATCGGAGTTAAATACCATCCTATTTATCTCCGCCCATTCATATATTTTGTTTAGATCTCTTTGTAGTGAGTTCCTATCTTCATCACAAGTAATTTCTTTACTTATTCTTGCGTCATCGGCGAAACTTCTCACTACAGAGTTTTTAACATCACATTCTATATCTGTGGCACGTCAGGTATTACCTGAGCTTCATCGGATTTCTCGTCATTTGCAACCACTGTGTTTTCTGTTTTGCAAGAATTCTTTTACCCATTTTCCTATCTTTCCCACAATACTATGCTTTCTCCTTTCTTGTTGGAATGTGGTTTATTTGTTGTATATTATGTTCTAAGAGCATATCTTGAAGCTTTTCAAATTGCCTCTTATCTTCTGCGCTACTATTACTCTCTTTTTTATATGTATACATACAACCACTTTCTTCTATCCGTTCTTTCCAATCCACGAAAAGAAAGTTAAAATCTCCGGATATGAGTATATTC
>NC_090748.1:22871243-22876243 GCF_036898095.1 Palaemon carinicauda | reverse complement strand
TCCATCCCACACAGACAAACGCACTCATAATTTGATTTTGAAGCGCGAAAAATATGTCCGTGTAAATATCAACCTGTAGCTATTGACATTGTTAATAAGTATTCTGATATAAATGCAATTGCAGATGAGCCACCCGGGAGGATTGATCGATTTCCCTTTAACAATGAAACTGGGCAGGCAGAGCCCATCAGGTCAAGGCCTTATAAGGTACCCATTCATTTCGAGGGAGAGATAAAAAGGGAAATTAGTAAATGAAGGGAACCAGAAATAATCGAGGAGAGCGAATCCCCTGGGCCTCTCCAATTGTGGCTGTTAAGAAAAAGGATGGCTCGGTAAGATTGTATGTTGATTGTAGGAAGTTGCAAGCAGTCACTAAGGATAATGTATTTCCATTGCCCTCAGTTGAAGAATTACTTGTGAAGGTACAAGATAATGAATATCGTACAACTATTGATTTGAAGTCCTGATATAATTAAATACACATTCAGGAAGACAGTAAATTTAAAACGGCATTTATAGCTGCCGATTAACTAATACATTTTAATTTTCTTCCTTTTGTTGTTAAAAACGCTCCAAGTAATTTTTCTAGAGTAATGATGGCAGTTTTGGGTCCCTTAATTGGCAATAATGTTCTTGTTTATTTAGACGATATCATACTTACAGGGAAATAGCCGAAGGACATAATGATAATTTTCGTAAAGTTTCAGAAGCATTGCGATGTAATGGTATGAAAAGGAATTTGTCCAAGTTCAAATTATTCTGTAAACAGGTCGAATTTTTATGTCACATAATAACCCCAGAAGGTATTCAACCCTGCCTGGGTAAAGTAGAAGCTATTAGAGATTTCCCCAGGCCAGGTACCCTTAAGGAAGTAGCTGGGTTCCTTGGGCTCACTGGGTATTATCGTAAATTCAAAAGAGGTTTTGGAGAAATAGCGAGACCCTTAGATGCTTTAAAGAAACAAATAATAAAAAAATTGGGGAGTAGAGGAAGAAAGGGCCTTTAACCATTTGAAAGCTGCCTTAAC
This sequence comes from Palaemon carinicauda, assembly GCF_036898095.1. NCBI lineage: Eukaryota > Metazoa > Arthropoda > Malacostraca > Decapoda > Palaemonidae > Palaemon > Palaemon carinicauda. Next base: position 22,875,216 of record NC_090748.1, on the reverse strand, counting down.
TAGCAATGACTTACTCGCATTTCTTAGATTTGATCGCCCGTTTTTAGTGACAACAGATGCAAGAAGCTTAGTTATTGGTTGCGTAATTTCTCATCGAGATGATAAAGGTAGAGAGCCTCTCATTTGTTTTGCTTCAAGGCATTAGAAGGGGGAGAAAAGAATTATAGTACATTCGATAGAGAGGCTTTGGTTATTTTTCGGGTTCTAGAGAGGCATTGGTTTTCATTAGGTCAGTCGATTGAGTTGCAAAGCTATAATCGCCCCTTACAGGATTTATATTATAAAAATGATTGTACATCTAGACAAGTGAGATGGATTATTAGGTAAAGCTAACAAGGTAGCACAAACGAGTAACAAAGAACGTAACCAAAATATTGAAGACCCCATTGAAAGAGAGAAAATAGAGCACATGATGTGAATTTAAGCAAGGAGCAATCAGAAAACGTGTCTAGAGAGAGAGAGAGAGAGAGAGAGAGAGAGAGAGAGAGAGATGGGAGCGATGAAGGTGAATATATGTAGGTGGCCGAGGACATGGCCAGCGGTGTTCAGAATAAATGCCCTGATGATGCGGGTGTGATTGATTTGCGAGGTTGGGGCATAAAAGAAGCCCTAGAGGGAGAGAAAAAAGAGGAATGAATGGAAAGAGTGTGAGCAGTGATTAAACAGGAATTGGAAAGTTATCGATCATTTCTGAATGTGCGTCGTGAGATTTTTTGTTATAGAAAATGATATCTTATATTGTGCCTACGAGAAGAGGGGAGGATATTTTTGTGCACGGGTAGTTCTTCCTCCTTCCTTAATTAACTGAGCCATCCACATAGCACTTGCAAGTCCGTATGCAGGGCATTTAAGGATTGATAGAACTTTAAGGAGAGAACGTGAATCCCTCTTTTGGTTAGGAACGAAAAAATCTATAGGGAATTACATAAAATGTTATCATGCTCTTAACTGTTTTCATAGAACATAAAATCACTGTGAAGGAAGTTAGAAGGTGGCCTTTGATTCCTATTTATTTTTATAGGGTGCATATGAATGTGGTAGGACCATTTCCTACTGGTTTAACACAATATAAGTATATATGTGTATCTATGGATGCATTTACTCGGTACACTCATACTTATGCAATGTTGGATAAATCAGCAAATTCATTATCCCAAGCACTGTGGTCTTTCAATACTAGGTTTGGTTGCCCTGAAATTTTGATAATTGATAATGGTCTCGAGTTTATAAATACGGTGGTGAAATCGGTTGGGGGATGAAAACTGAACACTTTTCAATGACAGCATATAGGCCTTCAGCTAAAGGCTTAGTTGAATAGCATAATCGGGAAGTAATGCGAATTTTACGTTACGTAGGGGCTAATGAACCCCTTCATTAGCACGTCATGCTTCCTGCAGCTGAACTAACTTTGAGCATTGCATATAATGCTTCGCTCAGGGACACGCTTTCTTTACATTGTATGGACAGGATCCTGTTACCATATACGATCCTGATTAATTCACAACAATGTCCAAATTATTTAACTGAGCAATCCTTTGTATATTTTCTAAATCTATTGAGGAGAGTATGATGGTCAAACTGGTTAAAGTATTTGTGGGCGATTATGTTTATTTGAAACGATTACGACCTAGGAAACACAAACTAGAGCCCGCGTATTTAGGTCCGTACCAGGTAAAGAATGTTAATTCTAACACTGTAGTGATACAAAGCATTATTAGTGGCACAGTGTCTGAACATTATCAGGCACACATACATGTGGTGCCTGAAGAGGTAGTTTTCAAGTGTCAATCAAAGTGTTCCTCCTTACCCCAGCATACGTGACATTCCTTGAGTTGATGAGTAGAATTTTTTTTCCTTTTCTGTTGTTGATGTTTGAACAGACCTCATTTCTTTTTTTTGACGTGTTTTCAATAAACTTGATGATAACAATGAAGCTCTTATGTTGATGCTTAATGTATACATAAGAGTTGTGGTAATTTTGTTGAGTGAGGCGTATGACAAAGTGCTGAGTGAACCTAAAAACAATCAGATGTTAAATAGGTCAAGTGAGATCCATCAAGTGGATGGCCTGGGGCGGTTCCCGAAGGGCAAATGGCTGCAGGATTAAAGTTCAGCCTTCAGGAAACGCAGTGTTAGAGAATGTGTAGATGTAGATGCCTTATACTTAAAGTTATAGGAGAAGGACGGGAAGATGAATGATTTTCTCTGGAAAATAGCTAGTGACCACCGGTTGATAATAGCAAGTATAAGTGTAGTAGTGATTTAAATAAATGGCGTAATGGTTGTGGTGAGTTGTGTTGCGAAATCGTGCCGTAAACTCGGAGAAGTAAAATCGAGGGATGAAGGCATGTTTATCACTACTCCTGTCCCGCCCAAAAAGGTCTTATTGACCACAATCAGAGTGAGGTTATTCATGAGGTTGTGTAATACTGATGTTTATATGATTTTTTTTTTACTTTGGGTAATCTGCATTTTAGTTGCAGAGGTCATAAGAGGAAATTAATGAAATTATTTATATTTTGTACATTTTCATATGTAATATATAATCATTTTTTGTGTGGAAGATGTGTTACTTTTTGAGTGATTTATATATATATATATATATATATATATATATATATATATATATATATATATATATATGTGTGTGTGTGTGTGTGTGTGTATATATATATATATATATATATATATATATATATATATATATATATATATATATATATATATATATATATATATATATTATGTTGCATTTCTGTTTAGTATATACCATGCCTATTCCAGGTGGGCGTGTCCTCCATATATCATTGATTAGAGAGGTCGAGTGCGCGCCTCCTCCCGGAGTTAGGATCTGGGGGGGGGGGAGTAATATCCTAATCCTTTTATGAATATATGTGTTGTACGTCAAGGTAAATGAACTCTATAATCATGAGAATTCCACAAAACCTATAATTCAGCATGTTGTTGTAGCAAGATTGCATTTTGCCAGAGAAGGGTAATCAGTAGCCTTTGTGAGTTCTATTAGACGAAGGCGCTTGCCTGAGAGTGTCGGCTGTAGACAGTGTATTAATGAACCCTTTGTAATAAAGTGATAAAAACCCATGTTCTTATGTCTAATTATCCAATTATAAGCATATATGTATGTATATGTGCTTGTACACCATATTGATGGAACTTAGAAGAAATGAAGAAGCATCAAATGAATGAAAAGTCTTGTAACGGGGTGCCAACAGAAATTTGTCTAAAACGATGAAAATATTAACAAAAAAGATATTGAGTTGTAAAAATCATAAAGGATTTCTATACAATGCTACACAATAGTAATACAAGAAATAACTTTGCCAGTTGTATTGATGAAACAACTAGCCAGTACTAAAAACAACAGTAGGAGAAGTAAAGAAATCATTAGAAGGCATGAAAAGAAGCAAAGCAGCATGAGAAGAGGGGTGAGCAATCGATTTAACATCTTTAAATAAAATGTAGGTAGGCCAGGGAACCGTTGAGACTCTGCCGCTAGAGAGTTATTTGGTCCAGTGATTGGCGAGGGAGTACTACATTGTACCCTTTTCCCTAGTTGCCGTTAATTTTGTCGTTGTCCACACATATACTGAATAATCTGGCCTACTCTTTACATATCTTCCTTTGTCCTCATGCACGTGGTAACACTTAGATTACGAAACAATTCTACTTCGCTCAAGAGGTTTACTACTGCACTGTAATTGATGAGTGGCTACTTTCCTCTTGGTAATGGTAGAAGAAAACTCTCTATATATGGTGAGTGCAATAGGGTCTCTACGGTAGTTTTCCACTAACTTAGGGTTGAGTTCTCTTCCTTGAGGGTACACTCGGGCACACTATTCTCTCCTATTTCTCTTCCTCTTATTTTTCAAGTTTTCATAGTTTATACAAGAAAAGTATTGTACTGTTGTTACTGTTCTTATAATATTTTATTTTGATAATGCCTTACTTCTCG
>NC_090748.1:22848743-22851243 GCF_036898095.1 Palaemon carinicauda | reverse complement strand
GTACTGTTTACACAAGGCGTAGCAAAGAATAGTCTGCATTGGTACGTATTGATAACTAAAGGAACTACTATAGTCCATTTCTTTTATCTAGGCAGATTTGCACCGACTCGCAGCGGTGCCCTTTTAGCTCGGAAAAGTTTCCTGATCGCTTATTGGTTAGAAAGATCTCGTCCAACCAATCAGTGATCAGGAAACTTCTGAGCTAAAAGGGCACCGCTGCGAGTCGGTGCAAATCTGCATCGGTAAAAGAGATTGACTATAGTTAACGGTTAGGTTAAGTATTGACATGCACCAAATTCTCAGTGTCCATGGTTGCTTCATGCAAGGAGCACGTATATGGCGTGAAAGTTTATGCAGGCCAAAGATTTTAACATTCCAAAATTATTTTTATGACAGGACACACATACACAAACACATGCACACACAGACACACACACATCCTTACCATACTCCTCTGCCTAATTCCCAAAGACTTTGATAACTGACACACTGAAATGCATGCCCTTGCAGGAACGAAAGTCATGCAATCGCCGGGTTGGAATAACAAATGCGATTAATGCGAAAAAAATATACAGGAGGACCAATTGCAACAAATACCCGACTATTGGGTTAACAAGTTCTATAGATAAATGATATGATTAAAAGATTAAAAAAAACGGGCGGTGGAGAAGAAGAAAGAAATCTGTTTTCCACGTCATGAATATAGACGGAAAGGCATGAACAAATTCATTACACTATTAAATATACAAATTAGGTTGTTTCTGCAGAGATAACCGTTCTGGGTCAGTTTAATTATTGTTTTCTGATTTTATGAATGTGAAGCAGAACGAAATGACGCTAAATAGAAGCTCTTGTTTGTGTATTCCATCCATTAGAATATTGCTATCAGGATCAAGATTTTGGATGAATATTTTTCTGCACCTAGGTACGGTTAAACTTTATCAGATATGAGCTACAAGTTTTTTACATTATGTTGAAGGAAGATTTATATTTTTTTATGATGCAAGCAATATATCTTTGCAAAGCTTGGACATAATTAGAAAAGCAAAAATAAAAAAAAAATAAAAATGGTGAAGACCGGGAGATAATTTTAAAAAATATCCATACAAGCTATAATATTTATACAAGAAGACTTTATTTTACATGGAAACTTTTTATAAATAGCTATTATGACACACTGCATCACTAATTTCGATATATTCTAGATTTTTTAATAGGATTGATTGAACATGCGAATGCCTTTACGGTGAGCAATGACATCATATGTCACACTACTAGAATTGTCGTTTTGTTGCATAACTAACTAAAGAATACAGATAGTAACTAACCAAAAAAGCAATAAAAAGCTGAATGAATTTCCTATATAGAAAAAAAATGAAAATGATATGTATGGCTCTAAAGAAATTGAGCAAGCTTGAAGCAAAGAATAGCAATAGATTTTTATTTTGATATAAAAAAAATTTAAATAAATATTCCTATAAAGGAAAGTATTATTTAGAATTTTTTCTATATGATATAAAATACAATGAATACTCTTTCAAATGGTACATGAAACATGATAATTGTAATTATTTAGACAGGAAACATATATAGAATAAATTATCTATGCATACATAACCATAAAATATAAAGGTTTTGTCTGATAAAAATTTAACAATTGTAGAGCAAGGACATACAATATATTATCAGGGTTAACAACTAGATTTTTGAAAAACTTTTTATATTTGAATGTTGATATTTTACACTGCAATATGAAAAAATAAGCAAAAATTACCTTTTAAATAGTATATGAAACATGTCAATTACAATTTCTTTACAAGTACACAAACAAGCATAGAAACAATTATCTTTTCACCCATTGATTTCTTGAGGAAAATACGGTCTAATTGCGTCGTATCAAGACATACCTTCTCTTCCATTCTACATAATAAGCAAGTAATGAATAATCGAGGAAAAAATATGAAAATAGAAATCTGAATAAATTTCTTATATACTTCATTAATAAGTTATATAAGTATATGGACAATGCATCTTTATGTAAATCTAATTATGATAGTTTTTATACCGAAAGGCTTAAATTTTCAACGTCTTTTTTATATCCTGCAGAACTAAAAAGAATGTCCTTTCACATGAAAAATGAAATATGACAATTCCAAGTATTTGAAAATGTAAAACATTCATATAAAATCATCTATGCACGACGGACTGAACTCATCTTACCGTAAACACATCGCTAATATTTTGTGTAATAAATAGGTAATGAATAAAACTAGAGAAAAATGGATTGTTATTTAAAGCTGAATAAATTCCCTATAAAATTCATAAGTAAATTCTATAGATTTGGTAAAAAATGAGACTACTTATCGTAAAATAAAGGTGGAAACGCGTTTTTTTTTTTATATATGTAATTGAATTTATCATAATATTCATATTTTATATATACAGTATATGTTCATAATAGCAATAATTTAAAGAATGCCCTTTCAAATATTTCATCAAA